>NC_056746.1:259975071-260180071 GCF_019279795.1 Protopterus annectens | reverse complement strand
TAGAACAAAGAATATAATTTATTTAGCTGAGTGTCAGCAATGCAAAGCATTTTATGTGGGAAAAACAAATAATATGTTTAAAGTTAGAATTTTGCAACATCTTTCATGCATAAGAACCATAAATATGCACAATGCACTTTATAAACATATAGAAGTAAATAATGACCATCAGTTTAGATTTAGAGCTATTGCAAATGTATTTCCTAATATAAGAAAGGGCAGCTTAGTAGATGCCACTGAGAGAGAAGAAGCAAAGTGGATAATTGAGCTTTTAGCCCATAGGACACCAGGACTAAATGAATTTGTTTCTATGAAACCCACCCTCAAAGATAGGAGGGTGCAGTATAAATTTTGATTGGTTGGAAACTATTTTGAATTAGGTATTTAAATGTGACTAAGATTGTTTTTATTTCATCTGAAGAAGGGCAGAGCCCGAAAGCGCTTATCTGTGTTAAAAGCTGCTTGTTGAATTTTGCCTTGTCATATTAAATTTTGTGTATCGTATCACCTACTTAGAGGCGATCTCTGCTTGACTTATAAAGCCATGTCTGACCCAGCTCTGTTAGAAATGCTACATCTAAAGAAATCCCTATCCCTCAACACCACATGCTCCAGAGACCTCAGCCTCATTACCACAATCAACAGAACGTGCTGGAGGGACAGGTTCATAACCCAGAGACTACCTGTGCTGTGGAATAGACTTCCCATACATGTCAAACAGAGCACCTCACTGGCCCTCTTCAAGAAAAATCTTGATGAGTGGGTGGGAAATAGAAAATTCACCCTGGGGATCACTCCAGTGGTTCTACTCGACAGAGGCACTGGAAACTAAGGCTGGGAGGCACGATGCCAGGGTAATCCTATGGGGTAGGCTTGTAACGGCTCCAGGTCCATTAGCCTAGTACACACCTATGAACCTATATGTATGTGTGTGTGTATACACATACACATACACACACACACACACACATATATATATATATATATATATATATATATCTATATATATATATATATATATATCTATATAGAGGCACACACACTTGCATTTGAGTGCTAACTTTTTATTTTAATATGCTTATTTCTGATGTTAATTCTTTTGGAAATTCTAAGTAACTGTTGTGTTTGCTTAACACTGCATCTAATGTTTTCAGTCTTCATCTATTCTTGACCGATGGGTTACAATTCTAACCATTGTATAGCTCACACCATCCAAAAAAATTTAGAGATAAAGGTCTACCCATAATGCCCTTGTATACATTACCTTAGATCTCATTTGCTGCTCTTAAAGAACCCATCAGCTCTCTCTCACAGTTAAGTATATTTTTTTGAAATATAACTATTTTTTTTTCTATATTTATAGCTTTCCTTTCTTACTGCGTCTCTTATACTTAATGTTAGTAATATTTTTTTTCACGTGTTTACCCTTTCTTATGCGACTGATTCTCACTTACCTCGTACCACTTGGTATTTCTCCACTACCATAATTGGTAGTCTTTCTCCACTATCATAATTGGTAGTCTTTTCCCCCCTCCTTCTCTAACTTACCGATTGGTATTCTTTCCTACCATCACTGGTAGGATTCCCCTTTTTCTGTGCGTGTGTGTGTGTGTCTGTGTGTGTGTGTGTGTGTGTGTCTATTTCTTCCCTGTTTTTTTCCTTGACTTTGTGTTCTTTTATTATCACACTGATAAGTCAAAATCTGCCACAGGTTTCAAATAGTGCCAAGATTGTGTCAGGAAAATGACTAAGTGACGGGCATGAATAATGTGTTTATTGTTTAGGTGCTTTGCATCTTGACATTAGTTGCTCTTTCTGCCAGGGCTTTAGTACCAGAACCCTGGTAGAATGTAAAAATAAACTTATTCTCAAAGGGCTCCTAAAGGCACCCTTTGAAGAAGCCTTGTCCAAGGCCAACCTGTCTCCTCCTGCCTCTGGTTCAAAATTCAGTCATTTGGTGCTGACATGTCCATTGGCACCAACGCCAAAAGAGCGCAAGAGCCATTCCACTGTATCTTCTACTGAACAGAGACCCAAGGTTCCAAAGACCTCCCAATGTACCGAGTCTTCAGAACCTATCACTATCTGGGTACCATCTAGCCCTACTACAGCTCCAGCACCAACAATGACACCAGCACCGACTATGACCTCAACACCGACTATGACAATGGCACCGGCGTCTTTGGTAACTTTGCCGGTACCGGCATCTGCCTTGACTTCGCAACCTGTAACCTTTTCCCAGGTACCAAAAACTGAATCGACATTTATTCCCAGGACAAGATATTTCCCCATGATCGACCCTTTTTTGGGTCAACTTCCAAGCCCCTTTTAAGAGAACCCTGATTCCCCCTCCACACTGTCCATTCGCTCCATCAGGAGTCTCTTTGAATTTGATGCTGTGAGGTTGATGGATCAGCTTCTGACGGCTAGGGGTCTTCCTCCTCCTTCTCAGCCCCCCTACCTCCTGGACCAGGGGAATTTTCTCCCTGCAGATCTACATTATATTCCTCCTCTGACCTCCTCAGAGGCTTTAGAACTGTCGACACCAACCACACAAGTTCCAGTTGTCTCAGCACCGACAACCCTTTTGTCCTGTGTTCCAAGCCGGGCTCAGACTCCCTCGGTGCCAGCGGAACTGATGGGTCCACAAGATTGATCTTCCTCCATCAGGTCTAGAGGGCTTGAGTCGCCTCTTATTTTTTTATTCGTAGCCGACCATGCCACTTCAGTCTGCCCTGGCTACTGGTCCTTCCTCGGCTCAAGACTTGGAGGTGGGTCTCAAGGGGCGAGACATGACCCCTGTTCTGATTTTGTGTCTCTTGGTTCCGGGCTTCCATCTCTCCAAAGGGGGGGCCTGCATTTCAAGCCATGGAGATAGCCTTAGCCACAGCTACTTCTCAGGTGTTTCCTGTGTTACCCAAGTCTCATCCCTTGACTCTTACCTTTCCAGAGCTTCCATCAACCTCAGTGCCCAGACAGTGAGCTCCTAGGCCACAAGAATTACCATCCAAAGACCATCCATCTTACGAGTCATCCTTAGACATTTCCACTGTGGGCCCCCCTCGGAAGAGTCTGTGTAAGAGAAAACACCTAGACTCACCTGAGGAGTCTGTCACTGAAGACACGGATTTTGATGGGGTCCCCCCCCGATCACCCCCAGAAGATGTCACCTTTGGAGACATCCTAGAAATCCTCAAACAGAGGGGTAATGAAGTCCAGAGACCATTCCTCTGAGAAATCTGTGTAAGTTGATCATTCAGCGGGCTTAGAAGGCTCGTGATTCGATAGAACCAATCCCTCAGAGACCAGATAGGATACTGTCAGCTCCTGAGTATCATCAATATTGGGCGAAAGGATTAGCAGTAGGTGCTGTGGTGGTAGCCACTGCCACTAAGAAGGAACTAGCTGAAGAAAGTTCCACTGTTCATCTCCCTGAGAGTGTATTACCACATAAAAATGGACAAACACTCAAGAAGGTTCCTCCTCTTCCAGCTAGGAGCCAGTCATTATCAGTTCTGGGTACTACACTTTGGTCTCTCCACAGCCCACAGAGTGTTCACCAAATGTATGGCAGCAGTAGCAGCTCACTTGAGACTGCACGGATTTTGGGTGTTTCCATACCTAGATGACTGGCGCATCACCACTCCTACCAGACATCTACTGCTACAGGTGGTAGCGACCACCCTAAATTTGTTCTTGAATCTGTGCATCATAGTCAGTCAGAATCCCAACTAATCCCTTCTTGGGATGTGGAATTCATCAGACCTTGTCTAAACACGCAGTCTTGCATAGCTTCCCTGCCTGTTCACAGGTTGAACAAAATAAGGTTTAAGTCAATTCGCTCCTCACCTCGGGCAAAGTACAAGCTTGCCACGTGCTCCAAGCCTTGGGGTCCATGGCAGCGGCTATAACTCTAGTCCCTTTAGCGTGATATCACATCGGATTACTGCAGTTGTTGCTAGCGAATCAGTGGTCCTGTCTAACTCATCCAATGAACCATCCAATATTTCTCACCAGTCGCTGCAAAAAGGACCTATCCTACTGGATGGAATCAGAGCAGATTCTGTTGGGCCGCCCCTTTTTTCCTCCACAGCCCAAAGCCATAGTGACCACGGATGCTTGCAAGATGGGGTGGGGGGCATTATTTGGGACTGACAGTCCAAGGCATTTGGTCCACGATAGAAGCCAATCTGCATATCACTGTCCTGGAATTGAGGGGGGTGCTTCTGGCATTGCAAGCATTTCATCCGGTACTCCCTCAAGGAACAATTGCAATTCAATCAGACAACATGTCTTTAGTCTGGTGCATCAACAAACGAGGAGCAACCAGATTCTACCCCATTTGTCGAGAAGCCCTCTAGGTGTGTGGCAATGGACAAACTGAGCAGGTGCATTCTTTCTCCTCACGAGTGGTGTCTCAATCCCTTGATAGCAAAGAAAATTTTTCATTGCTGGGGCCAACCTTGCTCCAATCTTTTTGCCTCACCTGTAAACAACAAGTGCAGAAGCTACTTTCCCCTAACGCCCCCTCAAGGGGAATTCCAGACAGATACTCTTCTCCTCGATTGGCCCTCGGGTCTTCTCTATGCCTTTTTTCCTTTCCCTCTGATCCCACTCTTTCTAAAGAAAGCAGCCAGGTTGAGAAGCCAAGTAATTCTCATTGCATCCTACTGGCCTCAACAAATATGGTTTCCCTTCCTATGGCCTCATCTACTTCACCGTCCATTGATTGTAGACCCAGTTCCAGACAGTCTGTTAAGGACTGGTGCATCCCACTCTCAAAAGCCTCAAGCTAACTGCTTGGTTCCTGCAATTCCATTAATCACCAGGCATGATGATATATCACCCCTATAAGAAAAGTGTTGCTAGCATTGCATAAACAATCCACCAGGAAACTCTACCTCAGCAAGTGGACCAGGTTTCCAGTATGGGCTTGTGGTAATGATCTCGATCCTTTCTCAGCACCAGTAGAGAAAGTGTAAAAGTTCTAGCCGATCTTTTTACAAAATGAGCTTCCACATCTACTTTTAAGGTTATTTTAGCTGCCATCTCTAATTTTCATAATGACTTTGGAGACTTACACTTAATATTGCATAGACTATGTAAAGCCTTCCTTAAGTGATCCATTCGATTAAAGCCTCCCTTTAAAGATCCTCTACCCCATGGGGCCTAACTATTGTTCTGCAATCACTGGTACTTTCACCTTTTGAACCAACAGCTTCTTGTGACTTGAACTTTCTCTCTTGGAAGACACTTCTCCTTATAGCTCTGACCTCTGCAAGACAAGTATCTGATTTGCAAGCCTTATGTTCAAAGCCTCCTTACTTAATTTTCCATAAGGACAGAGTTACACTCAGGACCAATCCATCTTTCCTTCTAAAGGTGATTTCCGATACCACCATCAGTCAGACTATAGATCTACCCATTTTCTTTCCAAATTTTACCAACAAAGGCGAATACTATCTACACTTGTTAGACTTAACACAGTTACATTTTACCAGAACTAAATAATTCAGGAAAACAGAACAGTTGTTTATCTCCTTTGCTAGCACAAACTTAGGGGAATCTGTTTTAAAGTTACCTTGTCAAGGTGGCTTAGACATTGTTTACAACCTAAAACTAACATTGCCGGTGAAGGCTCGTTCTACCAGATTGATGTCCACTTCAGCTCTTTTCCATTCAAGGGCTTCCTTGGATGAGATATGCGCAGCAACCACATGGGCTAGTCCATATACCTTCATCACTCATTACAGATTGGGCTTGGTCTCCATGGGGAGAGCCGCCTTTGGTTCTATGGTTCTCAGGAATATTCTTCCATAGGGCCACCCAGGGTCTAAAGTAGCTGGGGACTCTGTCCCATCAGTCAAGAACAGATGAAGATTGACAACATCAGATAAAGAAGTTTTCCATAACATTCCATCTGTGTTGTCGATCTTCATCTGTTCTTAACATCTCTCCTTTCCCCCTCATGGGACTCTTGATGGAGCGATCTTTGTCCTGGGCTTTTCAGTTAGGGTGCTCCTTGGACATGGCTTTTACATAGAGGTCAAGTTCCTCTCTTCATCTATATATGTATATTTCCTTCTATAAGATTGCAAACTGGATCTGAGGTAATGTACAGAGGAGCATTGTGGGTAGACCTTTCGCTCGAGAGTTTTTTGGCTGAAGCGAGTTATGTAATGGCCGTATCGGTTCCAATGATCAGAACCATAACCCATCAGCCAAGAACAGATGAAGATCAACAACACGTATGGAACATTATGGCAAGACATACCTTTTTTCACCAGTTACGGGTTTTTTCTAAAATAAGAAACTGAAAATGTTCATCGTGTTTCACTGTTGCAGTCATGACTGTAGGGTTCTCCCCTGCCGGCAGGCAGTCCTCGGTCGGCCAGAATCCCAAAGTCTGAGTCCGGCGTCGGCTGTTCAGCCATGCTCCCTGACATCAGAGCGCCAGGAGTACAAAGCTGACAGCCGACGCCATGTTCTCCAGTCTTTCTTGCCGTGCGGTGATAGCAGTTCGCAAGTGCCGATCGGCTGACTCCTGACAATTTTTTATAAACGTACTTCAGTCCGAAGGCTTTCTTCTCCTACTCAAAGCTAAGTACCCCGTTGGGGAAACTTTTTTCTTGCTCCAGTCCGATGTCAGAAAAAGTTAATAATTGTATTTCATGTGGGAAGCAAATACCTCATAAGGATTTTCATTCTTACTGTATTCCTTGCTTAGGCCCCGACCACGACATAGCTAGTTGTCGGTTTTGTGCTAGATTCAATCAACGTACGATTAAACGAAGGTATGATTTTGCATTTCATTACTTCGGTAGGCGTTTTAATTATAAAATGTCGTCGTCGGATACGGTTCCGGCTACCGGAGTTCACAAACGATGCAAGGATAAAGACAGGCCTCCGAGGTCCAAATCAGACGATGTTGTACAAGCAGAGCCAGCTTCAGGTTTGGCCATCGTCAGTGAGGCGTTTTTGCAGCCCCTGTCGTCGGCCATTTCGGAACTGATGGCCGAAACGGACTCCCACGAGGAGCCAACTAGGCCTTTGAATATTTCTGTTGCAGGACCTTCGGACAGTGCTCCTTTGGATGGGTCTGGAGCCGCTGTGCAGGTACCGGCCTCCGAAGGGGTTTTCAGGCCTACTCAGCTTGTAATAAAGGCAAAGCCAAAGGCAAAGACTCCTTCCAAATCAAAGACTGCAGCCCAGGCCTCTTCTGATCCGGCACCCAAGTCTCAGAAACAGTTACTTAAGATGGCGGAGGACTTACTTACTATGATTAGGTGTTCACATCCCCCTCCAGATAAAAGGCCAAGGCAGGAAGTTTATTATGACTCCTCTGATCAGGCTTCTGTTTCTTCTTCTGACCAGAAATATTCTTTCCCTCCTTATGAGGATTCTGATGCTGAGGAATCCATTCCTTCAGCTTCTCCCCCTGAGGGTGTCTCTTTTGGGGAAACTTTGCATGAAATGAGGGAACATTTTCACTGGGAAGGACAGGAGTACTCGGAATCTAAGAAAAGACTAAGGGGTTTTCTTCTTCTTCCCCAACATAGACCCCTGGCTATTCCTCCTATTTTGGATATTGTGGATGATGCTTTTTCGGAGGCTAACTTAACTCCTGACTCTTTTCCTCCAGCTCCTGTTAAGCCAGACAGATATTATAGGGTTCCTGATTCCCACCAGTTTTTATACAAGAATCCTACTGCTGACCCTGAAACCATTTCTCAGGGTCCTAAGGGGGTTAAGGCCGCTTCTGCTAAAAACCCCATTCCCACTGAGAAGGATTCCAGATCTTTAGAAAGATGGGGCAAAAAGTGTACACTTCTGCTACTTTATCTATTAGGGCTTTAAACTGTCAGTTTCATATGCTGAAATACCAGCAATTTCTCCTGTCTGTTTTAAAACAAAAGCTAACTTCCATTTCCGCTTGTGCAGATGATAAAAAATTACATGACTTAATGCATGCCACTGAACAAGTTGGGAAGCATGGTTTACACTGTGGATTTGATGCCTTGGAGGCTTCTTGTAGGGCTGCTGCCTCTGGCACAGTCATTAGAAGGCATGCATGGTTAAAGGAACAAAATTTGCCAGATCAAGTAAAAGCTAAATTATTGGATGCTCCTGTTCAGCATAATGTTTTGTTTGGATCTAAAGCTGAAGAGGTGATAAAGAAGATGGAGGACAAGGCAAAATCCATGCAAACAGTTAAAGATTTCTTACAAGTACAGCCACCCAGATTTAGTAGGAATTGGCCTACAACAAATGGGTCCTTTCCCAATTCAGACAGGCCTCAGACAGGTAGATACAGACTCTCCCGAGGAAGGCCTCAAATGCAAGCCTCTTATAGACCAAGACAGTGGACTGCTTCCACCCCAAGGGGAGGAAAGGACAGGTCGCAAGCTCATAGAAAACAGACTCAATGATTCCCTCTGTTGGGCTGCAGGAACTTCTTGCCTGGAAGCCCCTCTCGGAGGAAAACTTTCTCTTTTTCACCTAAATTGGACTCATATAACCCAAGACAAGTGGGTTCTGGATGTGGTTTCAAGAGGTTACAAATTCCATTTTCATACCCTACCAAGACCAAGCAGATGGCCAGATCTTCCAAAACATCAATGGTTAGAGGCCTTAAACAAGGTGGAAGCTCTCTTGGCTATGAAAGCCATAGAACTAGTTCCACTTTCAGAGATGGGACAAGGTTTTTACTCAAGGATCTTTCTAGTCCCCAGGAAGCAAAATTCATGGAGACCCATACTGGATCTGTCAGTCTTGAACACTTTTCTCGAGATACCAAAATTCAAGATACTTACTCTACAGCAGCTACTTCCAGTGCTGACCAAAAATGCATGGATGGTAACTTTGGATTTAAAGGAGGCATATTTACACATTCCCATCAGGCAGGAATGCAGAAAATACCTCAGGTTCAAAGCCGGATCAAGGCACTATCAATTCTCTGCGCTGCCCTTTGGATTGTCAACTGCGCCCAGGGTCTTCACCAAATGCCTGGCTCCAGTAGTAGCTTATTGCAGACTCAAGGGAATTCAAATTTACCCTTATCTGGACGACTGTCTTATTCAGGCAGACAGCAAGGATGTCTTACTCCAGCATCTAGAGTTTGTTCAGAATCTTCTCAAGTTCCTGGGATTCACTGTAAACATAAAAAAGTCAAATTTGACACCCACACAACAGGTAATTTTTCTGGGCGCTTCTCTAAACACAACAACCCAGATGGCATTTCTGACATATGAAAAACAATTACAGCTGGCTTTAACTTTCAAAACCCTTGGCAACATTAACTCAGCTATCTGCAAGGAGATTCCTGCAGGCTTTGGGTTACATGGCCTCCTGCATCCTTCTCGTACCATATGCAAGACTACATATGAGGAAAATACAATGGTACCTAAAAAGTGTATGGTCTCAGCATTGCCACAGTTTAGACATACAGATCTCCGTCCTGCCTTGTCTTCAAAAGGAATTCCTTTGGTGGTCCAAGGCATGTACTCTAAACAAAGGAAAACCCTTCTGTCTGCCTCCTGCCACTCAGATACTAACCACGGACGCCTCAGATTATGCATGGGCAGCCCATTTTCAGGGCAACTGTCTGCAAGGCCTTTGGACAAAGGATCAGAAGCACCTGCATATCAATTTAAAGGAAATGTTCGCCGTTCAGAAAGCTCTATTGACCTTCAGGAATCTTCTACAACCAGGACAACTACTTATCATGCGTTCCGGCCCCAAAATCCGGACAACACCAAGAAAGGAGGGGGGGTGTCTATATTCATCAAGAACACCCACACCTCAAGGTTGGCGGCAACACACGATGCATCGGAGACCATCCAGGTGCAACTAACCATAGGCAAGACTGCTCTGCAATTTGTAGCATGTTACAGGCCACCCTCTCAATCTCAGGAACCTCACATAGCTTTCCTGAAAACACTGGAGGGGATAAATGTATCTCCAAACACCATCATACTAGGTGATATTAACTACCCGAATATAGACTGGGATCACTACTCTAGCCCCAACAATCTAGCCCAAAGGTTCCTAGAGTTCATAAACTCAAATGCCATGGAACAACTAGTCACCATTCCCACAAGAGGAGATAACATACTAGATCTCATCATCACGAACATGGGGTCACAATGTTCAACACCGGAAGTATACCCTTCACTGGTGAGATCAGACCATAAACTAATCTCACTGGAAGTCCACATCCGCCCCACCTGAGATAAAAAGACCACAGTGAAGAACTTCTCAAAGCCGACTTCACACTTCCAAAGGCTAGTGTGGTCTGTTGTATGACCCCAGACTGCGGAAACCATTACTCAAGCCGCTGAATCACTTACAAATGCCTTCTACCAGCACCTACAGGACTGCATGGATCAGGCAATCCCAAACAAAACAAAGACCCTTTGTACCAAAGGCAAGCGTCCAGTTTGGTGGACCCCAGCCATAAACAAGCTCTACAACAAAAGGAGGAAGCTACTACAAGATAGAGCAAAATCCTTAAAAGGAAAACACCCTTGATCATTATAAGTAAAAATTAAGATCTCTCATAAAATCATCCAAGGCAAATTTTGAGAGAAAAGTCGCCAAGGACTCAAAGGACAATCATAAGGCCTTCTTTAGCTATGTTAGAAACCTGGGAGGAAACTCCCAGATATGCTCAGAATTAGTTCAAAATGATGTAAAAATTACTGAACCTACAGACATTGCCAACATACTGGCTGACAGGTTCAGTGCAAACTTCTCCCCCCCAAAAGGTGAGATATCTATACCAGAGAATTATAGCCCCCAAAACATCTCAAATGCTCAGGTGAGAACTGCTCTCTCCAAGGCAAAAAACACAGCATCCATGGGACCAGATGGTGTCCCCGGATGTGTGCTCCACGAACTCAATGAGGAATTAAACCCGCAGTTAGGGCAGCTGTTTAATCTTAGCCTCACCTCAGGATACGTGCCTAAGGAGTGGCGTACGGCAACTGTGGTCCCACTTCACAAAGGAGGTGCCTCCACCGACCGAAATTACCGTCCCATCAGCTTGACAAGCTTGATCTGCAAAGCTATGGAGAGGATCATAATGGAACTCATAAATAAAGACATAGGAGACTTGCAGACTTTGGATCCGACCCAGTTTGGATTTGTCAAGGGCAGATCATGCCTTTTAAACCTGGTGGACTTTTTCAAAACAGTCACCAAGGCCATTGATGAGGGAAAGGCAGTCCACACAGCCTACCTCGACCTGGCAAAGGCTTTCGACACAGTACCCCACTCAGGTATCATTGAAAAACTCATCAGCTTAAATGTAAACCCATACGTCACAAGATGGGTTGCAAATTGGCTAAGTGACAGAACCCACAGGGTCAGAGTTGCTGGCGCCATGTCAGACTCAAAGCCTGTCACAAGTGGTGTCCCACAGGGCTCAGTCCTGGGCCCTCTCCTGTTCGGCATCTACTTTTCAGAAGTACAAGCAAACACAGGAGGATTATGGCTGACAAAATTTGCAGATGACTCAAACTGGGCGCCATAGTTGAGAACACATCTGACACAGATATCCTTCAGAAGGGTCTTATAGAAACGGAAAACTGGTGCCAGAACCATGGCCTAAAGTTAAACGCCAAAAAATGCATAGTCATACCCTTCGGGAAAAACAAGGTTACCCCTCGCTACCATATAGGCGGCAACCCACTAAGCACAGAAGAGGTTATCAGGGATCTGGGTACCCAGGTTGACAGTAACCTTTCATTTGATACTCACGTTGCCAAAGTAGTTAGGAAGACCTTCTACATTGCCCACCTGATCATGAAGGGATTCGCATCTAGATAAAGGGAAGTCATCGTCCCCCTGTACTCATCACTCATCAGGCCAATGATTGAGTACAATGCCCCATTCGGAATGTATCTGACATGACACCTGCAGCAACTGGAAAGGCCCCAAAAGTTCCTCCCCAAAAGGATAAAGGGTCTCAAAAATATGTCCTATGCTGCCTGACTGAAGGAACTTCAGCTCTACTCAGTCGCCTACCGTCTGCTCAGAGGTGACCTGTGCCTGACATACAAGGCCATGTCCAACCCAGAATTGATGAACATGCTTCACCTCAAAAAATCTAGATCCCTCAGAACTACAAGGGCGGGAGACTTAAACCTTGACACGGTTATTAATAGGACGTGCTGGGGGGACAGATTCATCACCCAGAGACTCCCTATGCTGTGGAACAAAATCCCGGTACATGTGAGGCAGAGCACCTCGCTGGCTTTGTTCAAGAGAAATCTTGACCAATGGATGGGAGATCGCAGATATACCCCAGGGATTATCTCAGTGTCACTGCTTGACAGAGGCACAGCAAAATAATGGGCATAGTATCCTCCAAACTAAAGGGGTGGCAAAAGCCACAAAACTCTGGCTAGGCATATAAATGCCCTTGGGCAGATAGCCTAGTATGAACCTATGAACCTATGATATGGACAGACAACACCACAGTTATGTGGTACATAAACAAGCAAGGGGGATCTCATTCCTATCCCCTTTGCAGACTAGCCATGAATCTTTGGAACACAGGTCTAGCTTGCAAACTGGTCCTTCAAGCTCAGTTTCTACCAGGGAAGCAAAACTTCCTGGCAGACAGTCTGAGCAGAAACCTATCAGACCCACACAAATGGATGCTGGACACCGAAATATTCAAGATGATTACAGCAGTCTGGGGATGTCCTCACATAGGCCTCTTTGCATCCCACCTCAATCATCAACTACAGATTTTTTTGCACCAGGACATTCCACGAACTAGCTTGCAAAGTGGATGCACTATCATTCAGTTGGAGAAACCTCTCAGGGTATGCCTTTCCACCTCTTCCTCTTCTTCCACGGGTATTATTAAAGATCAAACAGGACAAGCCCAAGATGATAATCTTGCTGGCCCCAAATTGGCCTCGACAGTTTTGGTACCCAACACTGAAAAACCTTTGTCTGGAGCCCCCTTGGGTTTTACCACAGACTCCGAACCTTCTGTCCCAACACCAGGGTCAGGTTCTGCACTCCCATGTCAAAACTCTCAGCCTGGCGGCCTGGTTTATCCAGGGTCTTTGATTCATTCTCTCCTACCCAAGCAGGTTATGGATGTCATTTTAAAAGCCAGACGTCCTAGCACTAGAAAATCTTATGCAGGAAAATGGAAAAGATTTTGTTCCTGGATGCAGGCTCAGGATTCTGATCCTCTTATTCCTAGCATTCCTCTGATTTTACTTTACCTGACAGACCTCTTACATAAGGGTCTCTCTTTCTCTTCAATAAAGATACATGCCTCTGCTATTTCTGCTCATTATAATACAGACCCTCCAATCTTTTCCCACCAGCTCATGAGACAGTTTCTCAGGGGAGCTAAGAACTTAAGCCCCCCTAGATCTCCTCCCATTCCTGCTTGGGATCTCAACTATGTTTTGGAAAAACTCACCTTACCTCCTTTTGAGCCTGCTGCCACATCTGACATCAAGTTTTTATCTTGGAAAACAGCTGTCCTGTTAGCTCTGACCTCTACCAGGAGAGTTTCGGAGTTGCAAGCTCTCATGGCTGTGGAACCTTATATTATTTTTCATCAAGACAGGGTGTCTTTAAAGACTAATCCTACTTTCATGCCTAAGGTGATTTCCAAAGTGGCTTTAAATCAAACTATTCACTTGCCAACTTTTTTCCCCACTCCTCAAAATAAGGGGGAAAGGATCTTGCATTCCTTGGATGTACACAGACAACTACGTTTTTACCTGGACAGAACCAAGAACATCAGGAAATCAGAGCAATTGTTTGTTTTTTATGCTTCAAGTTCCCAAGGTAAAGCTATTTCAAAACAGACCATTTCCAAATGGATTGCTCATGGAATCAGATTTTGCTATTCACACCATGGAAAGCAAATCCCAGGGACTATAAGGACTCACTCTACCGGAGCTGCTGCCACTTCAGCTGCCTTCCTCAGAGGAGTTCCTACCAAGGACATTTTGGAAGCTGCAACTTGGAGTTCAATGCATACTTTTTCTAAGCACTACAATCTACCTCTTTACTCTAAGTCTAGGGCAGGCTTTGCTTCTGCAGTCTTGCAGAGCCTTTTAGCCGCCCCCTCTACTTTATGGCCACCTCCCTTTTATTCTGCTTTGGGATTCAACCCTACAGTCATGACTGCAACAGTGAAACACGATGAACATAGTACAGTTGTGTACACTTTATAAATGTAGATGTTCGAGTGTCTTCACTGTTGCAGTCTGGGTTTCCCTCCCTCCTGTCCCCTCTTATTCTTTCTTTTGTGTGGCTCCTTTTTTCACCCTTCTTCTGAGGTGTATTTGCAAAGGGTATGGGATCTTACTCATTTTGGAACTCCTGACATCTGGGGCAAGAAAAACTGGAGAACATGGCGTCGGCTGTCAGCTTTGTACTCCTGGCGCTCTGACGTCAGGGAGCATGGCTGAACAGCCGATGCCGGACCCAGACGTTGGGATTCTGGCCAACCGAGGACTGCCTGCCGGCAGGGGAGAACCCTTCAGTCATGACTGCAACAGTGAAGACACTCGAACATCTACATTTATGGTAAGTGTACACAACTGTACTTTCTGTGATGTCAGCTGAACTCTAGGGACTGCCTCATGTTTCTAGAGCCACAATTTAATTGTACCTGTTGTTTCACTTATTTATCTGCTTCATTTTGAAGTTCTGACAGGAAACTATTGCATGTTTTCACTTTTTTCCTTCATTTATATATTTACAACTGATTTAACACTATTGTAGCCATTGTTATTGTTAAATCATGATTTTACCAAATTACTTTGTGTTTTCTAAATAAATACATTCTGTTTGATTTAAGGACATATATCTGATTTTTGGCTCTGTTGAGAAGTGAATTTTACTTGGTACTGTGACTGTGTGCGCTGTTCTCTTCAGTGTGCAAATTGTAGAGCAAGGCTTAACCCATTTTAAACTGTTTCTGCTGTAAGTTATGCATTTTAGCCCTATTTGTTGAGTGGTGACATAGTTTATATTTTCTGTTATTGCTGTTCTTAAGCAGCCTTAATAGTGTCACTGTATTATTTTGGCAGGAGATTTTTTTCCCCTGATGTGATGGATCCTGATACATCAAAACCAGTTGCAACTAAAAAGAAAAAAAAATGCCTCTGCCTATGATTTGTGAATCAGTTGTTGCCTTAAGCCAGTCCACAGAAGACTTGCCTCTTTGCCCTTTGGTGTGAGCCCACAGCCCTGTATGGTATGAGGGTCAGACACATCCTCCAGGACTGCTACAGTACCTGGTTCAGATATGGGAGAACTGAACCCTTTAGGTGCAGGAATGGTCTAGGATAAGAGGACCCCCTTTATCAGATATAATACTTTGTCCCCAGATATTTTGTTTGTAGTAAGAAGAAACAAACTTCATCGCACTACAGACAATCGGGTTATTATCATGTGTACGGCTGATGTGGTTTCCTTAGCAAAGAGTATTTTACAGTCAACTGTTCTCTAGAAATCAGTCTATGGCTGCAGATTTTGATGGGGACTTTGGTGCAAGCAATCATGAACATGATTCCATCCAGTCTTATTCTTTGGATGGTGAATAGGTTCAAAAACCCAAACAGTTGTTCATCTTTCCACAGATGCTAGCCAGATTTACAGATTTATTTGGCTGCATGGAATCTGGAGCTGTGCCAGAGGCTGGCACTGTTTATTATTTTATTGAGGATGAGCTTCCAAATGTTTTGGCTGTGCCTCCTCTGTTACCAGCCTTAGAAGATCTGCATGTAAAACTCCTTTGGCGAGTGAACCTATTCCTAAAAAGGGTATGTGGAAATACAAGGTGTACTCTGATCTTGCAGCTTTGCTCCTTTGACAGCTGACCTACCTGTGGATGTTAAGTTGTCAATCTCGCCTTCATTCTTGCTGGATGGGTTCGGAGCCGATCCTCGGCTGCGACTCGGCACTTGCTTTAGCTCGAGAACTCCTTTTACCAGCTCGAGGCAACCCTATATCCCATGATGCAAGGCGGAACTACCTTAGATCTCGTTTGCCGCTTAGCGAAAGAGGTCTCCTTTGCCAGCTGAGGTAAGTTTTTTCTTAGTGAAATAAGAAAAAGTGTAGTTAGGGGTTTATTTTTCCCTTTTAGTGTTAGTTTAGTCTGTACTTAGTTACAGCCCACCCTATTCCCTTCTTTTCAAACTTTTTATAAATTTTAGTCTAAAGTTCTTTAGTCAGGCCTAGTTCCCCATTGGTTATTCCCTTTCTGTGTGTTTGTGTAAGGGATTAATTTGTGTGTTTGTGGGGACTGTTTGTGTTTCTCCCTTCTAAGATGTCAAAAGAAGGCAAGGTCTCAGGCTTCAAGAAGTGTGACCAGTGCTGTCAGAAAATGTCTCTGACAGACGGTCACACTTCTTGTGTTTATTGCCTGGGGCCTTTGCACCTGCAGGACTCCTGTGTGTTTTGTCATGCTTTTAGCCAGAGAGTCCTGCAGGAAAGGAGGAATAAGCTCATCCTCCGAGGCTTACTTAAGCCAGAAGGCTCTCCTCCTCAATCAGGGTCAGGAAAACCTCATAAGCCACCGAAGGCTCAGGCTACAGTGTCCAAGCCTCCTCCGGTGGCTCCGGCTCCGTCGGAGCCGATACATCTTCTGTTCAACTAGTGGGTTCGGTGCCGGCCAGCTCCGATACCCTGACTACTGTGGCCTTGTCGGCTCCGGCTGGAGCCGACACTTTATCCAGCATCGGAGCCGAGATATCCTCGGCTCCATCTGGAGTTCAAGGGACCTCGGCTCCGATGGTTTCGACCCGTAAGAGATCTCGGTCCCCTTCGATACTGAGTATCCACTCGGCTCCGGGATCTCCTCTTTTGTCGGAGTGGAGCCATCGGAGCTGATCTTCGAGATCTTCCAGGCTGTCTGACCACGATTTGGAGAGGGTGGTAAGCAGGCTGTTGAAGTCTCAGGCACTGGCCCAAATGCTCCATAGCCCGTCTCAACAGACTTCGGCTATAGCCCCAATCCTTGAACTTCCTCCTCCGACTCCACACCAGAGTTCGGAGCCGGAGCTTCTCGGGACAGCGACTGTTTCGATGCCGGAGCCGATACATCCTTCGGCTCCGTCGTCCTCGGCTCCGATCTCCTCCTTGAGACCTTCCTTGGAGGGATCCGGTCGTCGGGTTTCCACTGTCGGCTCCGAGGGGGCTAGTGGCATCGGACCCTTGTCAGACCCCGCTCTCCCTCTTGGGGCTTCGGCTTTGGTAAGCTCGGCGCCGACATCTGCCTCGGAGCCTTCTCTCTCTTTGGAGCCGACCATTCCTGTTTCTTCGGAGCGGGGATGTTCCGGCCTCCCAGGGAGAGGAGCCTTTGAGGTGATGAGGAGTGTCCTGGCCTCTGAGCCTGGTCAACGGTCCATCCCTCTAGCTCCTCCCTCATCAGTGCCTGCAGATGCCTCTTGCCGGCCTCTTGCTCACAGGCCCAGGGATCCATCGCCCCAGGTTTCCCCACTGGGAATTTCCTCTTCTTCCGAGGTTTCTCCTGATCCTGCAGGGGAACCCCCTCGGAAGAGGACGTGTAAGAGGAAACACACAGACTCCCCTGAGTCTACTACATCTGATACCGACTTAGATGAGTCGGAGGGTTCCCACGGTCCCCTCTGAGGATGTCTCCTTTTCAGACATCCTTGAGCTTCTCAAACAGAGGGGAATTGGCCTCCATTGACCCCTCCGAGGATGAGTCGGTATACCTGGAGGCTTTTGGATCCCGACCCTCCACCTCCTGGGTGTCTCCGCCTTTCGACCCACTTATGCAGGTAGTGGCTCGGAAGGCGTGGGCGGCTCCAGATTCTGTGGAACCTGTCCCCAGAAGACCATCCAAGTTCATTACGGCCCCTTCGGATAAACAGTTCCTTTCCAAAGGTGTCTCTGTGGATGCTATGGTGGTGGCGGCGGCCACTAAGAAGGAACTGGCGGATCCTTCAGTACCTGTCCATCCTCCTAACAAGGATTCTAGGACCATGGACAGGTATGGAAAGCGGATGTTTTCTTCAGCGACCTTTGCTATGCGTTCGCTGAATTACCTTTGTCACTTCACCAGGCTTCAACGAGATATTCTCAAAGAACTGGGTGAAGTAGTCCAGGATCCTTCTGCTGCTGGGGCTCAGGAAAAGATTGCCTCACAGCTTGCTATCCTGAATTCCATATCTAACTCCTCCATGCGGCTCATATCTTATGCGGCCGATGGAGCGAGCAGGGCCGCAGGCACAGGAGTTGCTCTTAGACGCCAAGCCTGGATGCGGCTGTGTAATTTTGCGGACCCCTTTAAGGCGTCCTTCACTAATACCCCCTTGGATGGTTCGGCTTTGTTCGGACCTCAGGTGAAGGATACCTTGACCAGGTGTGAGCAGGACGGTAAAACTCTTTCTGCCGTTGGAGTCCAATTTTCCACTCCTTCTAGACCATATCCCAAGGGTCAGAAGGGGGGAAGATGTGGTTCCGTAAACCCCAAGGAGCTACACCGGACACACGTGGTCAGTTTACCCCCAGAGGCAGAGGGGGTAACAATAATAGACGCCCTAGAGGCAGGGGTCCTCAAAACCAGGGCAACAGGGAGTCTCTTCCTGAGAAGCCCTTTCAGCATCCCTGAGGTGTTGCCCGACTGTCCACCCTTGGAGGCAGTCAGGGGAAGGATTTCACTGTACCCAGTAGCCTGGCAATCCCTATCCCAAGAGAAGTGGGTACAGTCTATTATATCCGAGGGTTACAAGATCCCCTTCGAAAGATTTCCCGTACCTCTTCAATCCCTTCCAGACATCTCACCCGGTCAAAGGGATTTGGCAAAACAGGAGGTTTCAAAGCTCCTAGAAAAAAGAGCCGTCCAGACAGTGCCGGCAGACCAAGTAGGATCCGGCGTCTACTCAAGATTCTTTTTGGTCCCCAAAAGGACGGGAGATTGGAGACCAATATTAGACCTGAGCAATCTAAACAGATTTGTCAAGAAGGCAAGATTCCGGATGGTCACGCTTCAGTCCATTCTACCCTTTCTGGGCAAGGGCAACTGGATGTGCTCTATAGACCTTCAGGATGCGTACTATCACATAAAGATTCACAGACGCTCCAGAAGGTTTCTCCGCTTTCGGCTAGGGACCAGTCATTACCAATTCAGAGCCCTGCCCTTTGGCCTCACTTCAGCCCCCAGAGTGTTCACCAAATGCATGGCAGTGGTCACAGCTCACCTGAGACGTCTAGGATTCCAGGTGTTTCCTTATTTGGACGACTGGCTCCTCTCCGCCACCACCAAGTGTCAGCTTCTTCAGTCCAGAGACTACACCCTACAGCTTTGCAGGAAACTGGGAATTTCAGTAAATTTCGAAAAATCTTCTCTGCTGCCTTGCCAATCTATCACCTTTATAGGCGCAGAATTAAACACCGTCAAAATGTTAGCCAGACTAACAGATCAAAGAATTCTGGACATCCAAAAATTTGTTCGGCTTCTGTTACAAAGCAACAAGATCAAAGCCAGGTTTGTCCTGAAAGTTCTAGGTCTAATGGCTGCGGCCATTGTTCTTCTACCACTGGCTCGCTTCCACATGCGTCTCTTGCAGTGGATGTTATTCACGCAGTGGTCGTACCACAATCTTCCGATGAGACACGAAATCTTAGTAACACAGTCGTGCAGGGCTCATCTGGACTGGTGGATATCTTCCCCTCTTCTTCATCAGGGCCGACCCTTTATTCCCCCTCCTCCAGTTGCCACAGTCACTACGGATGCCTCTCTGATCGGGTGGGGGGGGCATTATCAGGGCAAGATGGTCCACGGGACGTGGCAACCCATAGAATACCATCTGCACATAAATGTCCTGGAGATGAGAGCAGTGCTTTTAACGTTGCAAGCCCTCGACGACTTTCTTCCCACGGGGACTATTGCAGTACAAACGGACAACATGTCCGTGGTCTGGTACATCAACAAACAGGGCGGAACCAGGTCCTATCCGTTATGTCGAGAAGCTCTCAGACTTTGGCAATGGGCGATCTCTTCTCAGCGGTTTCTGATAGCAACGCACATCCCCGGCAGGTCCAACCTATTGGCAGACAGGCTGAGCAGATCTATTCTGATGCCTCACGAGTGGTCTCTCAATCAATCTGTAGTGGATCAGATTTTTCGGAAGTGGGGCACTCCTTGTTGCGATCTTTTCGCTACACCTCAAAACAACAAGTGCCCAGACTATTTCACTCTATTTCCCCTTCCAGGCCAACCCCTGAGAGACTCTCTAACCCAGGATTGGCCTCGGGGACTTCTTTATGCTTTTCCTCCCTTTCCATTGATTCCACAAGTCATTCAGAAAGCCACCGTTTTGAGAGCCAAATTGATCCTCATTGCTCCATATTGGCCTCGACAAATTTGGTTTCCGTCCCTGCATCGTCACCTTCTGGTGCAGCCCTGGCATCTGGACCCAGTTCCGGATCTTTTGATCCACCAGTCGGGTCAGCAGCACCGGGCCATTCATTCTCTCAACCTCACTGCTTGGTTGCTCCACTTCCTTCCCTAGCCAGGCTACCAATGATTTCTGACTCAGTCAGAGACATTTTAGTGTCTTCTTTGAAGTCGTCCACTAGGACTATTTACGCTAGCAAGTGGCGACGTTTTTCGATTTGGGCAAACTCCAGGAATATTGATCCTTTTACTGCTCCAGTACATTCTGTTTTAGATTTCCTGGCGGAGGTTTTTCATTCAGGATCCTCGTCATCTACAGTCAAAGTACAACTGGCTGCTATTTCCAAGTATCATGTTGGCTTGCATGACAATAACATTATGTCTCATAGATTATGCAAGGCCTTTTGAGAGGAGTTTTCTCCTAAAACCACCTATAAAGCATCCTCCTCCGCAATGGGATCTAAACTTAATGTTGGCATCCTTGATACTACCTCCTTTCGAACCGTCTGCTTCATGTTCTTTGAAGTTATTGACGTTGAAAACTATATTTTTACTGGCTGTCACTTCTGCAAGAAGGGTTTCCGAGATTCAAGCTCTCTGTGTTCGTTCACCTTATTTGGTTTTTCATAAGGACAGAGTTTCGTTAAGAACTAACCCTTCCTTTCTCCCCAAGGTTGTATCTCAAACCAATATTAACCAATCTATAGATCTACCAGTCTTTTTCCCTAACTATTCTGACAGAGCTGAACAGAAACTGCATTTTTTGGATGTCCATCGTCAGCTCAGGTACTACTTGCATAGAACTAAACAAATTAGAAAATCGGACCAATTGTTTGTCTCCTATGCAGAAAACAGGTTAGGTCTTCCAGTTTCTAAAGTGACCTTATCCAGATGGTTGACTTCCACCATTTCCTATGTGTACTCTCTCAGAGGCAAGCAACTATCTTCTAAGCCAAAAGCACACTCGACCAGGAGTCTATCCACTTCTGCAGCCTTTCAGGATAGACTACCCATTGATACCATTTGTGCAGCGGCTACTTGGGCCACGCCTCATACCTTTGTCTCTCATTACAAGTTGGATTTGGCCTCCGGAGATTTTGGTTCCACAGTTCTCAAGAGTCTGTTCCATTGAGCCACCCGGGATACAGGTGCTAGGGACGCGGTCCCATCCAGCAAGAATGAAGGCGAGATTGACAACTTAACATTTAGAAGTTATGTACCTACCATAACGTTCCATGTTAGTTGTCTTCTCTCGCCTTCTTTCTTGCGTCCCTCCCTCCTTCCCCCTGGCCTGGACAGATCTTGAAGAGTTCCTATTAGTTGTTTCCTCCGGATCATTGTTATGAGGACTTCTTTGAGGGAACCATTGTTCCTAATTCTGTTAGGATGATCTTTAGCAGGGTTAGTTAGCTGCCAAACGAGATCTGAGGTAGTTCCGCCTTGCATCATGGGATATAGGGTTGCCTCGAGCTGGTAAAAGGAGTTCTCGAGCTAAAGCAAGTGCTGAGTCGGAGCCGGGGATCGGCTCCGAACCCATCCAGCAAGAAAGAAGGCGAGAGAAGACAACTAACATGGAACGTTATGGTAGGTACATAACTTCTAATTTCTGTAGCTCCCAACTTTAAAAAGATGTTCTTGGTTTCTTCTAACCCTGCATTCCTGGATAAATTTGGCAAGCTGTTAGAATTTTGGGGGAAAGTTGGCTCAGTCTAGTAATTTAGTCTTTAGAATTGTAAATTATCTAGACTTTCTATGAATGTTTTTTTGTAATGTGCTTACAGTTTAGATGACTTTGCAGCATTTTTTGCCTGCTGAACAGAAGTGCAATTGTTACTAGTGTGCCTTATGTTTTGCAAGATGCTTTGAGAAGTCTTTTGGAAGGTGTGGAAACAATTTCTAGAAATGCAGCTGCTTCTGTTGTATTGAGAAGGTATGCTTGGTTACATAACCAGAATTTTTCTGAGGATTTAAGAAAGAGATTTTGAATGCTCCTTTAAGTTCTGAATTTGTGGTTGGTCTTACCGCAACCCAGATTCTCAAACAATGGGTTGATAGAGTTTGGTTAATGCATGGAGTATCTAGAATGTTTCTTATTCACAGAGTCTTCCCAAACAAGGCACCTAACTTCACAGGGAAAAACAAACAAAATTTCCAGCCTAGCAAGACTTAGGGTACCAAGAGGAAATGGCAGGAGGATAATGCTTCCAAACCAGATAAAAGGGTTCCTTTCTCAAAAAGAAACAATCCCGTACTAAAGGAGGACTATGCTGAGACTTAGTCATTCACGTCCTTCCTCCTGTCCCTCCTCCCTTTCCCCTTCCCCTAGGCTTTTGCTCAGCCCAGCAGTCTGGTCACAGATAGTCTTCGACAAATGGGTGCTGAGAATAATTTACAGAGGATACTCTTGGCAGTTAGAAAATCCTCCCCTGCACACACCAGTCCACACACATCTGGTCTCTCTGTACTGCTTCACAAGTTGCAAGCAGAGGTTTTAGAACCAGTTCCTGCACCAGGAAAAGGAAAATAATTTTACTCCAAATTCCTTTTGGTATTCAAAAAGGATATATCATGGAGACCAGTGTTAGATTTGTCTTATCTAAATATCTTACTGAAAGTACCGAAATTCAAAATGTTCACCCTACTGATGATTTTGCTTCTTCTTCTTCTAGACTATGTTTCATGGTAACTTTAGATCTGAAAGATGCTTATAATCACATTCCAATTGCTCCCATCTTCAGGAAATATCTGAGATTTTCTGTGGCTGGCTCACGTTATCAGTTTTCTGCATTACCTTTTGGGCTATCTACTGCCCCTTAAGTATTCATGAAGTGCCTGGCTCTAGTGTTTGCTTTTTTCAGGACTCAGGCTATCCACATTTTCCCTTATTTTGATGACTTGCTGAATTTTGCAGAGTCTGATTCTAGGTGTTTAGAGTCATTATACAAGGTCTCTACTATTCTGTCTCACCTGGCCTTCAAGTTGAACCTAAAAGTCCTCTCTCACACCCTTTCAAAGAAGTGTCTTCCTGTGGTGTATGATAGACAAAGAAAAGTGAATGCCCTTTCTAGCAGAAGACAAATGTTTTGACTTAATCAGAACAGTTTCAGAAATGTCTTTCTTCAAGAAGCTGCCTCTGCATGAGAGTCTCTCAAAATTCTTGGCTTCGTGGCATCAACAATCCTCATAATACCACTGACCAGTCTCCATATGAAAAAGATTCAATGGTACTTAAAAAAAATAAATAAATAAATGTGTTGGTCCCAGCACCTGCATCCACCTGGTATCACTGCTGGAATTTGTTAGTCAAGAGTTACAGTGGTGGAGGAATCCGATATCTCATAATACAGGCCTACCCTTCTCCTACCAGACCCCCAGTTCAGTCAGTCCAGATGGACCTGTCAAATTTTGCATGGGGAGAAGTGTCCAGGAGAGGTCATGATTCAAACCTAACATATTCTTCTCTACTTATGATCTCCAGGCCCCTTTTAGTGGTCATAGCCAGCAATACAGTTGCATGGTACCTGAAGAAAGTAGGGGTCTCTGAGCTTGCCTAGTGGCATTCTATGATGCTTCAGGTTTCATATAGCTCATCAGAGTAGAAGGTAGTGGCAGACAAACTAAGTGGATCTCAGATGGACCCTCACTAATGGAAACTGAGGACCGAGATCTTCCAGGATTTGGTCCGGATGTGGGGAACTCCTCAGATATATGTGTCTGCTTTTTAAATAGACAGTTGGAAAAATTCTGTTTCTGATATCCTTGCAGCTATGCTTGGAGGACAGACACATTCTTGCTTGCTTGGATGGGAATGTATTCTTTTATGCATTTCTGTACTACTTTCCACCGATATCCATGGTACTAATGAAGATTCAGAAAGAATTACCAAAGATCAGTGTGGTTGACCCCCTTTTGGCCTTTTTAATGGAGTTTGCCAAGGGCAATTATCACAAGTTTCCTCACAAACTGTATCTGCATGGTGTCAGAGGTGACTGGTGCATCCCAACTTAGAACATTTGTAGCTGACAGCCTGCATGATTCTATCTTGATCCATTTTAGGCACTTGTTCCACGAGGATGTACATCAGGTATTGAAAGTGGCAAAAAAAACTGCAACTAGAAAATCTTATCTTTAGAAGAGGAAGAGATTTTCTAGGTGGTCTCTAACCTTTAACAGAGGGCCTACCATGGCATCTGCTCCTCTGGTTTTAAAATAGTTGTGTGAGCTACTCCTCTTGCAGCCATCTCAGCTGATCTGCCACAGATCCCCCTCTTTCTTTTCTTTTTGTGGTGAAACAGTTTTGGAAAGGAGTGTTGAATTTGAAACCCCCTTGAAAGCAAATTCTTCCTTGGGATCACAACTTTGTTCTTCAAAAATTGACATTATTTCCTTTTGAATCTGCCTTTCAGGCTGATTTAAAGTTCATCCCTTGGAAGACTGTTTTGCTTATTGCTTTGACATCTGCTAGTTGATTCTCAGAGCTGCAAGCTGTCATGACGGACCAACCTTAGATGATCTTTTTAAGAACAGTGTTGTTTAATGCACAAACACATCCTTCATGCCAAAGTCTATTTCCAGATTTATCCTGAATTAAGCTATCAATCTCCCAGTTTTCTTTCTGGATCATAAAAACAAGAGAACAAAGATTCTGTGTACCTTGGATGGGCCTTGACAGATCTAAGCAATTCAAGAAAACTGAAAAACTGCTTATTTCCTATTCTGAGGCTAAGGAGGGGCAACCTGTCTCTAAGCAAATTATTGCTTGTTGATTTGTCCTCTACTATTGTTTTTTTGTTATTGTTTCCATTGTAAATCTATTTCAGGCAAGTTTAAGGCACATTCTGCCAGAGCTGTATACTCTTTGGTTGCTTATTGGAAAGCTGTAGACTCTAGATGCATTCTAGAGACAGCAACCTAGTCCTCTGTTCTTACCTTTACAAAGCACTACAAACTAGATTCTTTCACAAGTTTCATAGCAATATTTGTGCGGACTATTCTCCTGAGGCTTCTGGATCCTTATCCTCCTTCCTTCAAGGAAGGGTGAACATTGGGGAATCTACTGTATGCCACTAAGGCAGTGTGAGTGATGAACATGATGCAGTTGTGTAAGCCCTACTTACCAGCAACAGTAGATATTCACATTTCACACTGCCTCTGTGGCAGTACTCATGCACCATGCCCATTATTTTATAATAGTTTATAATAGTTTGATGGTATACAGCCTTGTGTTGTTGTTTGGCTTTGGTTATTTCTGTTGGTGTTTTTGGCTGCAGATTGGTTTGTTTCAGGCAATCCTTGCTTCTGGACCTTGGTTCTTCCTACTTAGCACTAAAAGCCTGAACAACTGACTTTCTCTGACATGAGTTAGGCTTCCAGTGATGGGAGGAGCTTAGCCGATCCCCTATGACAAGGAGTCAGAGGAGGGAATTTTGAGCTCTGGAAAGCTGCCATTGTGGGTTTGTGCAGGCACAGAACCCATATGCCACTGTGGTGGTGTGAAATCTGAACATCTACTGTTACAGATAAGAAGGATTTATGCACCTGTACTTTCTCTTCCTAAAGCTTGACCTAAGGAATTCTCAGTAGTTCATTATAATGTATACTTTTATCCAGAAATTGTTAATGAGCAACTCACTTGTAACACAAGACTCCAAATATTTTCAGCTTTGGATAATGAGATGAACATCTCCAGTGTCACTCTTCTTGATTAAAATCAATCAGAAAATGTTGCATTAGTAGGGTAGTGTTATCCAGAACTACCACTGGCATTTTTTATCTTTAAATACACCTGCATGTTGTTGTGAGCTATACACTGCAACTGTTCTTGACCAACTCTAATGAGTAGTTAAGCAAGTATACTCAGGTCTGCTAATTATTATTTCAGCTACATCAGTTAACTCAAAAGTCCTCACAGAGGCTTTTAGAAATCTGTCTGTCATTGTTTTGTACTGTCTTGGTCTTGTATTTATGTCTTACCTATGTGTGGTTACCTGGTCTCCCTGTACACATAATATAACATGGTGAAGTCAGACTAATTCATCTGTTGCTTATCTTAACTAGTTTACTTATGTTTTAGGGATATATATATGTATATATATATATATATATATATATATATATATATATTAGCTAGCATCCATAATATCATCACATACTCCAAACCCAAGGATATAGCCGGTATATTAACAGACAGATTTACTGCTAACTTTACCCTACATACCCACATTGTTGCATTCACCGTCTCTGAAAATTTAGGTTCACCTGAAATCACCTTGGAATAAGTCTTGGAATGCTTGTCAAAGTCTGAAAATAATGTTTCTATGAGACAAGATAACATACTGGGCTGCATTGTCTTCAGTACCAAGTATGCATTATCCAAGCCTCTACTAACTCTGCAACCTCAGCCTATCCACAGGGTTTGTGACTGATGCCTGCAGAGTCACCAGTGTGACTCTTCGTAACAAGGGTGACCTCTCTTCAGACCCAGGTAATTCTAGGATTATTAGCCACACCAGCCTTATATGCAAAGCCATTGAACATACCATAGCAGAACTCATTTATGTAGGCATAGGCAACTTAACTGGTCAAGCCCCCTCTGTTTGTATTTTGTGAAGAGCAGATCCTATGTCATGAATCTAGTAAACCTATTTGAAAATGTTTCAGAAGCTGGGAACATTGGCCACTCTGTGCATGCTGCTTATCTTGAGCTGGTCAAGGATTTTGACACTCTTTCATACTGGTATTATTGAAAAGTTAGATAAACCTAATTTAACCTTTTATTTTGACATCTGTATTGCAGACTAGCTATCCAATAAATACACAAGAAGAGGAGGTTGCTGGTACTCTCTGAATATAAAATTTTAACTAGCAGGATGCCAACAGGGATCAGTGCTGGGTCCACTAATGTTTGGCATTATTTTGCAAACATCCAAGCCAGTATCCCTGAAGTGTGGTTAACCATGTTTGCTGATACTAAACGGCTACAAGCAGCACTGGAGTATACTATACCTTGTGTACTGAAAATGGTCTCAAGCTAAATGCAAAAAAGTGCAGTGTAACAGCATTCAGCAAAAAAGCTGCTCCCACCTCGTTTGTTATAAGTGGTTCTCTTCTTCAACAGATACAGCCAAGAGAGACCTGTGTACGTATGTGGACTATACATACTCTCATATGTTTATCATGTTTCCACCGTAGCTCGTGTCCAGTGGAATATCTTCACAATCCAGAGAAGATCACTGCACTCTTCCCTTATCAGACCCACTGTTGAATTTGGTGCCCCCTTAGGTATGTACATATCCAAGCATATCACTTAACTGGAAACGCCTCAGTGATTTAAAAAAAATAAAGGCCTTAAATCCTTGAATTATCCTCCTAGATTATCTTAGCTCTCCTTATACTTAATGGCTTGTTAGCTACTCATAGGTGTCCCGTGTTTTGCTTTTCTAACCTTGAAAGTCACAAACCTATTTTACTTCCTATTTCTCCTCAAAACCAGTGACTGTACAAACACCTGTACTAATGACCTAAATTTGACAACAAAAAAATAAGCAAGACTTGCAGGAGAGGGCTGGAGTGCCTTCTGTGTGGAGTCTGCATGTCCTCCCCATGGTCGAGTGGCCTCCGAAAGACATGCGTGAATAGGCGTGCCTTCGCCGAAGGTTGGTCGCCGGGCTGGCGACTCGGCACCATAAAAAAAATCTACTGCCAATCATTAGCGGACCGGAGTTCTGCTGGCCCTAACCAGGAAAAAGCCGAAAAGACGAATGAACTTGCAGGAGAGACAAGTTCCTTGCTCAAGGTATTTCCAGCCAGTGGAATAGGTTACCACTACAGATCAAGCAATGTACTACTTTGTCTGCCTTTAAAATTAGTTTTAATGTTTTTATGAGTAGACACAGATTTACACCATGGTTATCATGCATGACCTTGCTTGATTTGAGAGGTGAGCACTACTAAGTGCTCAGAAAAGGTGACAAGCACTTTTAAGTGTGTCTGCTTAAAGGTGTGTGTGGCTAGGCATATGATAGTCAGTGTGGTCGTTTGACTAATATTGTTCATATATTTCTGTGTTCCTTTGATATTTCTGTCATGCCACTACTGCTGCAATATTAAGTATCTAACTTCTTTATCTATTATCAGTGGTACCCCTGTTGTGAACATTTTATTGTTCCTCTGCACCTATCCCTGACAAAACTGGAATGCTGTCCTCCTTTAAGATCTTTCTTATCCAGGTTCTTGTATTTCCTTTCACATAAATGTGTCTGTTCCACAGCATGACTGTTAGGTTTCAGTTTTCTAATATAGACCAAAACTCTCAAGCGATTGACAGGGTTATTTAGTCTATTAATGTTCCAGCTTACTTCCCTTGAATCCTCGGATATCATTTTTGTAGTGTCCATAATAACCTTGAATTTTGAGAGTCTTCTTTTGCTTTCAGCAGGTACCTCATCCATATTTCTGACTGTACTCATCAAGTACAAAGTAGCTCAGTGAAGTGGGCTTGCATGTCGATAATACTAGCTGCAGAAGCAATTTGGAGACGCTGCTTTTAACACTTCAGTGATTCCTCACCTCCCTCTAATTAGACTGCAGTATTTTCCTGCCAGTCCCTCCCCTTCTTGTATTTCAACTAGGAATGCCTTCTCTGGTAACTAACTCACAGAACTTTTAACATTAATTAAATACCTTTTTTACTGAGAAAACTACCATTTTTGCAGTAGGAGAATTAATGCACTGGACCTTTGTAATTAAAGACTACATAAAAGTTTTTTTCTTTTAATTTTTAGATGAAGTTCTTAGCACCTTGCTTCAGTCTAGAGTATTGCTTGCTTCTAACTACATTGCCAGTCTATTGTCCTGGTCTGCCACTCTTAGCTTGTAGAAGGAGGAGCTGTCCTCTGCCTAACTTCCATCCTCCACTTAACCAAAGCAAAAGGCTTTAATGGTGTACTTTCTTAGGTAGAGAAAATGTTTCTCTGTTTCATGTTCCAATTGCAGAGTTTGATATCCTAAAGTCTCATTTCAGAATCTAGGTAGTTTTTCATGGTTTACTGTAAAACACTGTAAGCACAGCCTGTTTTCTCTACATGTCATGACAGGGATAAATTGGTTTATTCTCATTCTAGTTTATTTAGTTAAATTTGTTAACGCGGGTAGAGCACTAGTCTCCCTGAACTATTTACAGGTTGACTCTGGCTGCTTAAAATGGAAAATGCAATATAGTAACAGGACAAGAAAGTAACAGAAAATCAGTAGACATAAAACAAATTTAGTCTGAAATGATAAACAGGGAAAGAGATGAGAAGTTATCATTATGAGAGTAACAAGGTAGAGGGATAAAAAGATACCATTACTTATAGGGAGAGTAGAGAGTGTGGGATAAATTAGTTGAGCTTGGTGGTTGATGAGTTTGAAGAGTAGGGAGCCCAGCAAGAGTTGTATCCTGTGAGAAATGGGCAGCCATTGAGCTTTAGCTGGAACTTGGCAGTGATGCTGTATCTTTGGAAAGATTGTAATAAATCTGCAGATGTTTTTAACAGAAGTTTGTAACAAGGAGAGATTTTCCTTGAGGGCTGATGCTATCAGGGGTTGTCTGTATTTCAGTTATGAAGGAAGCACTCCTTTACCAATAGATACTCATCCTTCAGGGGAGAGAAAGTCGGAAATTTTAGTTGCTGAGAATACTTGAGTTAATTTTTACTTTGGTTACTTGCACGTGGTCTTGGAAGTTAAGATGTTGAGCTAACCAAATTCCGTGGTTTTGGAGCTGTTTGGTTGTGTCAAAGGAGGATAAATTATTGAAAGAGAGATATACCAGATGTCCTATTCTCATGTTGCAGCATTCATACTGTGGTATCCTCTGGCTCAGGCGACCCTAACGTCGGCTCCCCTACAAAAGCTTTCAGCCTAGTTGCTGCAGGTAAGTGGGGCGACACATGTAGGGTCATAAACCAGGGGCCTTAAATGTGATGTCTGCATGCATAGACCTTAGAACTTTTCTGCCGCAGTCGAAAGTCAGATGGATCGCATCGCTCCTCTTTATCAAGATGTCTAAAGCTAAATAACCCATTGGGGATTTCTTACTGATATTGTTGCTTGAAGCTTGGTTAGCTGCCTTTTATTTTAGCTGATGTCAGCTAAGAAAGGTAAATGTCGATGCGGACCTCATATTCCGCATAAAGATATCCACAACTGTTGCATCTTCTGTCTAGGCCGGGAACACAACCATACTTCTTGCATCATCTGCCAATCATTCATCCCTAAAACTCTTAGAAGCCACTTGGCTGCCTTTTACCTGTATTTAGAAAATCAAAGGCTTAAAAAATTAGCTCTTAGGATAGATCCAGAATCGGCTGAACCGATAGAACCTTCAAAGGAAAATGCCAAAGTTTCACGGCCTACCACCACTGCCTCTCCGTCATCGGATGCCCTGCCAACCACTGATATAGAGGTTGAGGGAAGCCTGTTAGAGCCATCTGCTTCTACAGCCTCCCTCGAGGTAGCTGTATTCAAAGCACCGGCCGGCACTTCCGCGGAGATAACTTAGACATCGGTTACTCCCGATATCGAGGGGAACCAGGTTTTACCAGACATCCTTCTGGATCTCACGAGCCCAAGGCTCATTCAGTTGCTAAGACCCTAGAGCTTAGGCCTACCCTTTCTCCAAAACTACTCCTAAAAGAAAGCAGAAAACTAAGTATTTGTCTACTCTACCTGATAGCCAACCGGACTGTCAGTCCTTTGCTCAATCCCTGATGCAGGCCTTTATGGCCCTAAGGCCTACACCATCATCAGCCCCCTCCATTCCTTTGCTCTGTCCAAGGTCTACATCTGCTACCTCAATCCTTCCTACCCCCCCCCCCCCGGAAGAAGAACAAGCTCAAAAAGCATTAAAAACTAAAAGAAACCACAAACTGGATATGCTTCAATGCCGGCGGGTAGTTCAGATAGTGAAAACGCACAGTCCGTTCCTCAAATTGAAACGATTCTCATCTTGCTGTGAGGACTCTGTCTCCTATGCTTCACAGATAGCCTCACTCCTGGAATATTATTCTCCAGATGAGGATTCTATTGAAGGAGACTCTCCTCCAGAGGACATTGCATTCGGTGAAACCATCACCATGATGAAGGAATACTTCAAATGGGATTCTTCCCAAATGTCAGAAACTCAAAAAAGATCCTTTGAATTGCTGCAGGTTAAATCACCCTCCTCATCTGATATTCCCCTGCTGATCCCTGTATACCTTGATGCATTTGCTTCATGCTCAAAGAACCCTGACTCCCAGCTACCAGCTCCAAAGAGACCAGACCATTTCTATAAAGTGCCTGAGGACCACAAATTCTTGGTAAAGCCCTCTTTGGTGGACCCTGCTGTCATAGCTGTGGCCCCAGATAGACAATCTAGGTTGCCCCCTTCCTCTTTTCTGTTACCTTCTGATAAAGACAGTAAAATTATAGGTAGACTAGGCAAGAAAACCTATAGATTCATTGGTACTGGGCTATCTGCCCGAAGGCATATATTAGCCCAGCCACGTTGTGCGGTATTCACCGCCCCTTTAGTAGTTTCCTAGACCCTTGTACTAGTACAAGGCTAGTACCCTTGGCCCCTATCTAGTAGTGCTGTTGGTGTGATCCCCGGTGTGAACTTTCTGTTACCCATCCCCTCATCAAGGTTCCTCTTGAAGAGTGATAGTGAGGGGCTCTGTCTTATGTAGATTGGGACCCTGTTCCATAGTAAGGGAAGTCTCTGCAAAGGGAATCTGTCCCTCCAGCATGTTCTATTCATTGTTGTGTTGAGGTTTATATCCCTAGAGCATGTAGCTCGAGTAGATTTGGTTTTGCTAAGATGGAGCATGTTCAACAATTCTGGGTTGGACATGGCTCTGTACGTTGGAGATCGCCTCTGAGAAAGTGGTATGCAACAGAGAACAGTCTTAGCTTTTTCAATCGTGCTGCATAGGGCAACTGTTTGAGGCCAGTAATCCTCTTGGTTAGGTACCTCTGTGGTCACTCCAGCTGCTGGAGATGTCTAGCCAGGTACATTCCAATTGGTGCATTGTACTCAATAATGGGTCTGATGAGGGAAGAGTAGAGGGGCACCATTACATCCTTAGATCTTGATGTGAACCCTTTCATGATCAGATGGGTCACATAGAAGGATTTTCTAACCACTTTGGCAACATGGTTATCAAAGGAAAGCAGACTATCTACTTGGGTCCCTAGATCCCTTATTTCTTCTTCAGATTTCAGGGGATTACCTCCTACGTTGTAGTTTGCGGGTACTCTGTTTTTTCCAAAGGGATTACAGCGCATTTTTTTGCATTTAGCTTGAGACCATGGCTTTGACACCATGTATCAGTCTCATTTAGGCCCTTTTGGAGGATCTCCATGTCGGCCGGAGACTCTGTTATAGCACCCAGTTTGCAGTCGTCCGCAAACTTAGTCAGCCACAGCCCTTCCGTGCTTGCCTGTACTACTGAGAAGTATATGCCAAACAGGAGGGCCCCCAGGACAGAGCCCTGAGGCACACCACTCATTACTGGTCTGGATTCGGAGATAGATCCCGCTACTCTTACTTTATGGGATCTGGCTGAGAGGCAGTTTGCGATCCATCTTGTGACGTAAGGGTTTATGCCCAGGCTGGTGAGCTTATCAATAATACCTGAATGGGGAATGGTGTCAAATGCTTTAGCAAGTTGAAGGTAAGCCGTGTGTACTTCCTTTCCCTTATCTATAGCCTGAGTAACTGTCTCAAAGAAATCCACCAGGTTCGGGAGGCATGATCTGCCCTTGACGAAGCCGAACTGTGTGGGGTCCAGTGACTGGAGGTTCCCAATCTCTCCATTTATGAGTTCCATAATGATTCGCTCCATAGCCTTACAGATCAGACTGGTCAGGCTTATTGGTCGGTAGTTCCCAGGGTCAGTTGTGGCCCCACCCTTGTGTAGCAGGACCACCATTGCCGTGCGCCATTCTTTGGGCACATATCCTGTGGAGAGGCTGAGACTGAACAGGGTATTAAGATGCGGGGTTAATTCCTTTTGGAGCTCGCGTATGACACAGCCTGGGACACCATCTGGTCCCATGGAGGCAGTGTTTTTAGCTTTAGATAGAGCCTTGTAAACCAACGTATCAGTAATAATTGGACTTACACAATCCCCTGGAATGGTAATAGGCCCTGTAGTGGTGAAGGGGGGGAGAAATTTGCACTGAACCTGTCGGCCAAGATGTTGGCAATGTCAGAAGGGTCAGTGTATTTTGTTCCATTTTGTACTAGCTCAGAACAGACCTCCTCCTCTACCCTGGCCTTCAAAGCTATTAACCATCAAACTCATATGGTTAAATTTGCCTTGGACTTGGTTTCCCAAGCTAGTATGCTTCTCACATCCCTGCCTGATTCCCCTAACAAAACTGAAGTAGCATCTAAGCTATCCATGGCATCCCAGGTGGCCAGGCACTCTATAAGATGCAGTTATAATGCAACAGAAGCCTCTGCTATATAAGCAGCAACTGCATCAATTATGTGTCAATACTCCTGGCTCAGACTCCAACCTCTGCCAGAGGACTTTAAGTCAAAAATCCTGGATGCCCCTCTTGACAATAATCTTTTATTTGGAAAGAAATCTGCAGAGCTTTTTAAAACTCTGCAGGAGAAAAGCAAAGAACTGCAGGATATTAAACACCTGCTGCTCTCACCCATACGCACGTTCTACAGATACTGTCCTGCTAAGACATCCTATGTCAGAAGGGCGCCTTCTATCCCCCCCTCCCTTTAGTAGGCATAGGAAAGGGACTAGGAGACAACCTCCCTTAAGGACTCCCTCTTTTCAGCCAGCCCAAAGACGGTCCTTTCAAGACAGAAATAATGGCAACAATGTGTGACTGCCTTGCCCTACTTCCCCCATCTTCCCGTCTCTCTCACTGTCTACCCCTCTGGAAAGAAATCACCTCAGACAGCTGGGTGCTGGGAGTAGTGGAAAACTGGTATTTCCTATCCTGGCAGGAAAAACCCAACCCACAGGGCATTCCTTTCAACCCAAAAATCAACTCCACCTAATTCCACACAGTATACAGAACCTACCTTAAGGCACCATAGAAACCTGTCCCATTAAGGCAACAAGAAAAAGGTTTTTAGTTCCAAAAAAGGATGGACCATGGAGCCCAATCCTGGACTTATCCAGCCTAAACCGTTATCTAAAAATCTTCTCTTTCAGAATGCTGTCTCTACAGGCCCTGCTTCCACTACTGCCACCACGAGCTTTCATAGGTTGGTACTAGGCTATCAGCCCTAGGGCCTATACAAGACTAGCCATAACAATTCCCTGGATATTTCTTCCCACAGTATTCAGTTCCCTGGACCCTTGTCTAGCAATGCGACTGACGTGATCCCCAGGGTGAATTTCCTATCCCCCATCCAATCGTCAAGGTTCCTTTTGAAGATGGTCAATGAGGTGCTCTGCTTGACATGTATGGGCAGTCTTTTCCAGAGTATGGGGAGTCTCTGGGTCAGGAACCTATCCCTCCAGCATGTTTTGTTCATTGTGATGACAAGGTTTAGATCCCTGGAATGTGTGGCTCTGAGGGATTGGGATTTCTTTAAGTGGAGCATGTGCAACAGCTCAGGGTTTGATATGGCCTTGTATGTTAAGCAGAGATCGCCTCTGAGTAGACGTTATGGCACAGAGTATAGCTGGAGTTTTTTTAGATGGTTAGCATAGGGCATCTGCTTTAGGCCTGTGATTCTTTTAGTGAGGTATTTCTGCGGCCTTTCCAGCTAATGCAGATGTCTTGTGAGGTACATACCAAATGGGGCATTGTACTCTATAATGGGTCTAATGAGGGATGAGTACAGTGGGACAATGACCTCCTTTTTTCTGGATGAAAAGCCCTTAGTAATGAGGTGTGCCACATAGAAGTATTTCCTGACTGTTATGGCGATGTGGTTATCGAAGGTGAGACCACTGTCCACCTGTGTCCCTGAGTCTCTCATCACACTTTCAGTGTTTAGTGTACTGCCACCTATGTGGTAATTCATGGGTACATGTTTTTTCTCAAAGGGGATAACTGTACATTTCTTGACATTAAATTTGAACCCATGGCTCTGGCACCAAGCATCTGTTTCTGTAAGGCCCTTTTGTAGAATATGCACATCACTTGGGAATTCAGTAATGACTCCCAGTTTGTAGTCATCTGCAAACTTTGTTAGCCAGATTCCCTTAGTGTTGGCCTGTACTTCAGAGAAGTAGATGCCAAACAAGAGCAATTCCAGGACTGAACCCTGAGGTACTCCCCTTGTCACTTGTCTGGAGCTGGATTTAGAGTCGGCTGTTTTTACAGTCTGGGTTCTGTCAGTAAACCAGTTGGCAACCCATCGAGTGACATAGGGATTTATGCCCAGCTTAGTAAGTTTATCTGTGATTCCAGAGTGGGGGATGGTGTCAAAGGCCTTGGTGAGGTCCAGATAGGCTGTGTGGACCACCTTACCCTCGTCCACAGCTCCGGAGACTGATTCGAAGAAGTCAATCAGGTTCAGGAGACAAGATCAGCCCGTCATGAACCCAAACTGGGTGGGGTCCAGTGTTTGAAGGTTGCCAATGTCTTTGCTTATAAGTTCCATGATAATGTGTTCAATGCCCTTGCAGATCAGTCTTGTCAGACTTATGGGACGGTAGTTCCCGGGATTCAAGGTAGATCACCCCTTGTGAAATGGGATAACTGTAGCTGTGCGCCACTCAGTGAGGTGAGGCTATGATTAAACATGACACTTAGGTGAGCACTTTGGACCTGAAGGAGGCTTACCTCCACATCCGCATACACCCATACCACAGGAAATACTTATGGTTTGTTGGGCCCTGCTCTCATTTTCAATTTACTGCCTTGCCTTTTGGTTTATCCACTGCACTAAGTGTTTTCACAAAATGCCTAGCTCCCACTATAGTATTCTGCTAGACCAAGGGCATACAGATCTATCCACACCTGGACTATATCCTCATTCTAGCAGAACAGGAAGAGATCATCAAAAAGCATCTCCAGTTCTCGATGTCCCTGCTTCAGGGACTAGCTTTCACTCTGAACCTTCCCAAATCATCTTTATCTCCAGAACAAGACAAGGTCTTCCTAGGGTGCAGGATCCGGACAGACCTAATGAAGGCATTTTTACCCCAAGAAAAAGTTATCTCCATGACAAATCATTTCCAGGACCTTCTTCACACAGATCAGTTGTCAGCAAGACAGTTCTTGCGTCTCCTGGGTCTTATGGCAGCCACCATCCCCATGCTCCTCTTAGCCAAGATGAACATGAGGAAACTTCAGTGGTATTTAAAGAACATATGGTCCCAGCACAGTCATCCTTTAGACTCCTTTCCTTCCTTGTCTACAGACAGTACTAAGGTGGTAGATACAACAAATTCAAAGGAATCCAGGCCTTCCTCTGCTTACACCCACACCATCTCAACACATGTACACACATGCTTTGGATTTGGGCTGGGGGGCTACTGTGAAGGGACTTGAGGTACAAGCACCTTGGGAGGCATCCCTCCTAAAAAAAACATATCAATGTCAGGGAAATGACAGGGGTTCTTGTAGTCCTGAAGGCCTTTCTCTCTATCCTTCAACCAGGCCTGCTAGTAGTCTTCACAGACAAACACCACTGTCATTTGGTATATCAACAAATGGGGAGGGGGGACCAGGTCCTACCTCCTGTGCAGGCTGGCAATGCAAATTTGGGATTTAGCCTCAAAGAACAACCTGTCCCTGCAGGCAACATGGATCCCTTCCCAGGACAACCAGCAGGCAGATGTCCTAAGCAGATCATTCTCCCTAAATCATGAGTGGATGTTACACAGGGAAGTTTTTCTAGACATTGTCCATTGATGGGGTACCCCTCAAGTAGATCTGTTTGCCTCCCCCCAGAACAGACAACTGACAAAATTTTATACCAAACACCACTCTCCACTAGCTTGGAGAGTGGACACCTTCACCATTTCATGGAAGGGACAGTTTTTATATGCCTTTTCACCCTTTCCTGTCATTCAGAAAGTCGTCCTGAATGTCAGGAGAGACATGCCAAAAATCTTGTTGGTGACTCCCTACTGGCCAAGGCAGCATTGGTTCCCCCTTCTACAGTTACATGCCAAGGGCAGTCACTACATGTTACCTTACAAGATGGACTTACTCACACAACAGAAGGGAATACTCATCCATCCACACCTAGAGATGCTGAACTTAACTTTCTGGGTTTTAAACTTCTAGTACCCTTCAGACACCGCGATACAGAGGACATGCAATCTATCCTGCAGGAGGTCAGGAAACCTAATATAAAAATATCCTACATTTCTAAATGGCAAATATACTCCATATTGTGTCTCGAAAGACATAAGGACCTCCTTCTAGCAGATGTCCCTTTAGTCTTGGCTTGTGTGAAATGATTAGTGCAGACCTTTCATACTCTTCTATGAAAGTACACTTCTCTGCTATCTCTGCCTACCTACCTCTGGGACCTCCTTTGCTCTCCAAGTTGGATGTAAAATTGTTCTTAAAAGGGGTCTTACACATAAGACCTCCCAGAAAGCCTTCTCCACCACCCTGGGACCTGAACTAGATCCTGGAGAAACCTACGCTACCTCCATTCAAACCAGCCACTTCTGCATCACTGCAGCTACATGGAAAACAGTCTTGCTGGTAGCCATCACTTCTGCGAGAAGTGTGTCAGAGCTTCAGGCACTTATGGCATGCCACCATTAAACTCTCTTCCGTAAAGACAGGGTGGCCCTCCGCACCAATCCCTCCTTCATGCCCAAAGTGGTCAACGAACTTTCACTAAACCAATCCATTCACTTACCTACCATTTTCTCCTCTCCTCAGAATGACATTGAGAGAATACTACACTCCCTGGATGTTCTCAGGCAATTAGGATTTTATCTGGACAAAACCAAAGCCATCAGAAAATCAAACCAACTCTTTGTTTCCTTCCACCCCAGAGCCCTGGGCAAGGAAGTCTCCAAACAGACTATTTCCTGTTGGATCAGAAATACCATTTCTTTCTGCTACTCATACAATGGAAAGGCCCTGAATCAGGGAATCAGGGCTCATTCCACTAGAGCAGCACCTTCTTCCAAAGCCTACCTCAAAGGCTTTGGACACAGCTACCATCCTTGAAGCAGCCACCTGGTCCACTGTGCATACCTTCACCAAACATTACAAACTGGACCATATCTCCAGAGCCAGAAAGGTTTTGCTAGGGCAATCCTGCAAGGATTTCTGGAATCCGCTACCTCTTCCTCCTTCCTGAGTTGTGGTACTCTCTCACAGTATGAATTCTGCAACATGGCAATAGAAGAACTTAGAATAGTTGTGTAAAATCTAACCATAACCATAGATGTCCTTCCCTTCCATGTTGCAGTATTCTTTCCCTCCCTCCTGACCCCCTTCTTAAATAGTTGCAGGACTAAGAGACTCCATTGAGCCCTTACCAGTACTAGGTCTATTCTGGGTCAGTCTGTGGCATTTCACCTATCTAAAAGACATCTTTTGGCATCTCCTAGGCTACTGTCCGGCTGGGCAATTATTTCTGAGGTCTGTGCATGCAGACACCACATTTAAGGCTCCTGATTTATGACCCTACGTGTGATGTCCCACGCAACTGCAGCAACCAGGCTGAAAGCTTTCATATAGGAGCCAACGTTCAGGTCGCCTGAGGTGGAGGATCCCACAGTATGAATACTGCAACATGGAAGAGAAAGACATCTATGGTTAGGTAAGATTTTACACACGTATTCTTTATCTGGGACCTTGGCAACCTTGGGTTTGGCTCTGGATATCTGATTTTTTGTCATGTAGTTGCCATAGTCATTAACAACATAGACATGAACATAGACAACCTTCAGTTGCTTTCCTTTTTTCTACAACTTTGTGAGTCATACATCTTTTAGCTGGTATAACTGGACGTTTACCAAAACTGGTCTAGGTTCTCCTCTCACCATCACTTTTTCAGGCACACATACAAAAAGGGTTCTCTCTAGCAGCAGGACTTGCATTGGTAACCCAGTCCATTCATGCAGGCATTCCTTCATGTGGACTAAACAATTTTTCATGTCGATTTTCTTAGGATTGTCTGTGAATTGCTAGTTCTTCCTCAGTCTGTCTTCCAGTTCTGCAGCTCCTTTTGTGCTTTCATTGCAGTTTGTTTTAATTCTGTATCAGCAGCACCTTCAGTAAGTGACTGGGCTGCATTTAAAGTGGCACCAGTAATCAACCGAAAAATCTCAATCTAATAAAAAAGAAAGGAAAAAAAATGCCAAACCACTCAAGACTTGACCGGTACAAAACAAAAATATTTAATATGATAAACTCTTTTGTTCTACAAATTGCAAAACATCAGATCTGATGAAATTTTGCAGTTTGTAGAGTGAAAGTGCTTATCAGCATTTTTTTCATCCTTCTGCATTTAAAGCGGTTAGTCAGAGTAGTTTCTATATCTTCCAGCTTACTATTATTTGAAAGCATGAAATTTTCTCCAATTCTGAGGAGTTCATTGTAGACGTTGGCCGGGATTCAGTAATCCTCCGTGTAAGTCTTACACGGAAACTGTAGCCTAAGAGTATGACGTCAGTGCGCCATGCATATTCATGAGGGCGCGCTGATTCAACTCTAAGGCTAACAAGGAGCATGCACGAGTGCAGGGGGTGTGTCAGACTGCTGAGCAGTCCAAATATCCACACCTCTGCAAGTGCCTAAATCTGCAAATGTCACCAGACATGAGCGAGTCCGCTCAAATGTGTATATCCCCAACACTACACTCCCCCACATTCTAAACCCCTGTACAAATATAATAAAATGTAAAACCTTTTTTTTTTTAATTATTCCCGATATAGCTGCCCGTGTGTGCACGGGTTTGCCCATTGCTTAGCTACAGTTAGCAGTTTAGATATCAAAGAGGATAATAAACCATTTATATGCAAATTAAGCCAAATAGCAATAGCGTAGTGGTAGAGCCTTCGCACAAAGAGGAGGCATTTCCGGTTCAAGTCCCACCACTCCCCTTTCCATTTTCTGTATGAAATCTGTGCATAATAATAATTCCTGACATTTACCTTTTACATTTTAGTAAAATGCATTGAAATGGCCTATGTAGTAGTGAACGATATTTTATATATATTTAAGAAGGTGAAATGGTCATGCATACTGATGAATGCATAAGTAACGTATCTTAAGCAATGTGAAGCACTGCTAAGCAATGTTTACCAGTATTAAGCACATTTAAGAATAATTGCCCATAGCTTAGCACTGCTTTAACTAGCGCAATGGCTTTGTGCAGAGATGTGCATCACGCCAACTAGCGCAAACAAAACATGTTTGCGCGAAGCTGCGCACCACGCTAACTAGTGCAACGTTGGGCAAAGTTGAGCAAAGTCAGCTAAACACAGCCACACCTCCTAGCTGGTCAGGCCAGTAGTAAAATAAAAAGCAATGACAGGCCTCGAACCCGGGATACTGTGCGCCATAATCACAGTACTGAACCACTAAGCCATGACAGCTTTTGCTGTTCATGCACTGTCAACAAACATATACATATTAATCAAAGTTTACTCAGTGCTAAGCAGGTGAGCACTCAGCTGAGATTTTTCAAAACCGGCCAGTCACAAATAAGTGTGGGAAATGAGGCATATTTAAGCTCCATAGGCGGGAATAATTGCCATAACTGGTTATAGCTCCAATCTGCAGTCAGAATAGCCGGTGTTGGAGAGGGCTCTCATTTTCGAACGCAGCGGTGGGGCATTGAGGAGTCAAACGTCGTGGATTGGCTCCTCGTCCATCATCATGATGCAAGACTCCTGCAGGGCCAGTTTCAAGGCACTGAGTACAAAGTGGAAGCCTGGAACCGTCTAGCACATGATCTCATCAGTGCCACAGGCTTCCCTCTGACTGGTGAGCAGGTCAGACACCACTACGCAGACCTGAAGAGACGCAAGCAGGACCAACTGAACCAATGGATACAGGAGGTCCGTGGGAATGAAAATGTCCCACTACTGAGTAGGTAGCCATGGAATGGAGTATGTAGGAATTGCTATTGTAGTCTGTATTATGGATAGGTATGTCTCAATATCCCTTCATTTACTTCACAGCTGCAGGTGTCCGTGCTGCGAATCAGCAAGCCTATGCAAATAGGCTACTAAGGCTGCGCCACCAGGCAGGTTAGTAATTATTCTGCATGTATTGTTTTATAAAATATTGAGAGAGCCTTAAAAAAAGTGTTGTAGCCCAATAATAAAGGTATACATCCTGAATAATATCTCTGCATGTACCGTTATATAAAATAAGTGAGAGAACCTGAAAAAGAGTGTTGTAACCCATTAATAAAGGTATAATAAGTCCTGGATAATTTCTCTGCATGTACTATTATATAAAATAAGTGAGAGAGCCTGAAAAAGAGTGTTGTAACCCAGTAATAAAGGTATACGTCTTGAATAAGTCTTCTGCATGCACTGTAATATCAAATAAATGAGAGAGCCTCTAGAAAAGTGTGTACTGTAATTAAAAAGGTATAATTCCTGGAGTGTGTCCATGTCACTTAGTTTGAAATGTTGTACTCTTGCATTATATAAATAGTACTGTTGTATTAAGCCCTGTCAACCCACACTTGGGCAGGCCCATATAAAGTGGATGAAGGGAGTACCAGTAGCTGTGAAGCATATATACAGTCCTCAACTGTTGGTTAATGGCTGGCATGTATAGGTAAATCTGGCACACGAGTAGCTTATTAATGTGTTCCCCAGAAATGTCAGTGTGCTGCTAGAAATGTAGGGGGCTGTAGAAATATAACTGATAATGTCACCTGAACACATACACATATGTGGATATATAAATATAAATAAAATATATAAATACGTAGCAGTAACATCTGCATCCTGGACAGTTTGTATGTCAGATACAGGTCAGGTATATAAGGAACTAGCAAAACCCATTTCACAACTTAATGGACTTTGCCTAGTGTAATAATACATGTAGGGGATATATACCTGCAGACAATAGGAATGTAGTGTAAACTATAAGTACATATAAGTTGTTAATGGAGGTATCTTTTACACCCTACTGTATGTGCATAAACAATGCAATTCCACACCTCAATGAGTATGTCTAATCTCAAAACATTTGTTGGGACATATGTCCTATTGGTTTATAAATATCTGCATTTACTTTGATGCATGTGCCCTGTTCAAACACCACAATCTTGGTGGCCTGTTGCCACCAATCAATCCTGCATGCGGTTGGAATGTCCACTGTTGTTCTATATATGCATGTGTTATGCTTGCTGTTCAACTGTTGGAACTCTGGTGTGTTGGGTTAATGGGAATATTACTGCATGCTGTTACAACTAATTTGGAATGCTGTTGTCTGTTACCAACCCATATTGTCGTTAAATCCTCCTAAACATAGAACGTATGGGAAGGCCGGTCCCAGTGGACCCACCTGTCCCACCTCAGCTGGCGATGGCACCTGGCACCAGCAGGTCCAGTGCCCAGCCCAGGACCTCCTCCTCTGTTGGCCCTGTGCCACCTTCAGGTGGAAGCGCTGCAGGGGATGGGCCCCCCCCCCCGTGCAAGCGTGGCCAGAGGAGGGCCACCTATCACCCTCCGAACGGTCCGGGCTGTGGTGCTTAGGGAGATTTAACGTTCAGTCGCTGATCCTCTACGCCAGCTCGACGCAAGCGTGGCATGACTCACGGGTGAGCCTGCCCCTCCTACGCAGCCACCAGCACAGCCACCCTCTGGGCTGTGAAGGTGCAGTGGTGACTGCCCATGGGTGGGGATCTCAGTTCTACTGTTGCCATCTGTGGGCTCATGGGCTTGCGATTTCCAAACATCCTTCCCCGTCAATGGTGTTCACCCACCCCATGTGTCATATTCCGCCCCAGTATGAGTGTTGTTTGTCATGTCTGTTTACCTCCCCAACCTACCTCCCCAAATAAACCTACTCCCCCTACCCCACATTCCACTCTCACCTGAAAGGGCAGTCTGCTCACACAAAAAAATTACGCCCCATACATAGCTGCGCATTTTGCACACATGTCTGCTGGACAGATAAACTGATATTTAATTGGCAGTACAACATACTTTGTTGTCCTCACCCCTCTCTCAGGGGTGGGAGGTTTCATATTTCCCTCCAAATTTCTAGTATATGCACAGCTGTTGCTGTTAAAGAAATGGGCAGCTATGGACCTTCCCTACACTCGTCCTGCACACCCATGGCTGTTTTCCCTACTGTCTTTCCCTCTTTGTGCCTTTTTTTTCACCACTTTCCTATCTCCCCATTTTCTTTTCTTTCAAAGAAATGAGCGTGGGGGTTAGCAGGAGTAAGCACTTTTAAGCAGTCGTTAGCGGGCTTGTACGAGTGTGCGCTTGTGTGCGCTTAGCTAAGTATTGCTAAGCTTTACGCAAACCCGCTTACAACTGCTTAAAAGTGCCTTAGTCACCCTGCATGTGAGGCCCCTTGTTCTGCTCAGCAGCAAAATAAAGCACCACTGTCAGTCTCGAACCCCGGACCTTGGACACAATAGACTGCATGAAGTACCACTAAACCACAGTAGATATACAGCAGGTTGTTGCTGAAATATATATATCATGCATCAGAATGAGTGAATGTAAAGGAAAGATAGGAATGCCATAACACAATACCTGTTCTGTGGAACTTTACCAGCAGTTGTTGTGGAATTGCATTACATGACTGTGATAACAGAACCAGCCATTCTAGCAGGAAATAATATTACAGCAGCACTTTACAACCCCCACACAGTATATTAGCAGGACAATCCCCACCCAAATGTACAAAATACCTGTGTGTTCAAGGTCCAGCAAGGATGTAGGTAGGCATACTCAGTACTTGAACTGTCCAGTTTTCATAAGCATCCTGTGCTAATGTCAACAAAATAAAAAGCACAAACTGTGCAGAAGTGAATACATTAATATTCACAGTATAGCAGTTCACAAACAGTTTAGTGCCAAATGAAAACATCTCAATAACTACGTATGTATGGCAGCTAATTGCATAAGTAGAAAAGAAACTACATACTCCCATGTATCTTGTGTTAGCATTTGTAGGGGTGAGTACAATTCTACACTGACAACTGTGTACTGGAAGTGGCAACATTCAGGTCTGAGTACAACATTCAAATCACTGGCTACACCCCTAGCATCAGATATAAGAAGCATACCAACCTTCTGACTTATACAACGGTGTCCACAGCAAACAAGCATGGTCCCCACTTTGGAAAGCTGAAAGGGCTACGCCTACCTGACTTAGCAATATATAGCATTGAGTTGCTATAACAGTGAGTACTGCAGGTACCACACAGCAGGCTGCATGCAATTGCCAAATGGTGGGCACCAATTGGTGCAGAGGCCATCACATGGACATGTGCAGATTCCTATAAAAGCAGGCTGTACTTGCTGTCCACAGCAAACAAGCATGGTCCCCACTTTGGAAAGCTGAAAGGGCTGCACCTACCTGACTTAGCAATATATAGCACTGGGTTGCTATGACAGTGAGTACTGCAAGTACCACACAGCAGGCTGCTTGCAATTGCCAAATGGTGGCCACCAATTGGTGTAGAGGCCATCACATGCACATGTGCAGATTCCTATAAAAGCAGGTTTGTACTTGCTGTCCACACATGCAATCATTTCATTGCAGGGACAGAGAGAGAGAGCGAGAGAGACACAGACAACAGCAACAGAAAAAAAGAAAAAATATCTAAAAAGAAATATATTGAAAAAATATATAAAAAAATAATATATTGAAAATAAATATATTGAAAAAAAATTATATTTCAAAAAAATATATAGAAAAAAAAGAAAAAAAAAACAAATATTGAAAAAATAATTTATTGAAAAAAATAAGATATAAAAAAGAAAATAATAATTACAAAACACACGGAAGTGACAAATACAAACACATACAAAGGAAAGGTATGTAAGAGATATGTATTTACTGGCATATAGTAGATGTTTTTGAAGAGTACTCTACATAGTTTTGAATTATCCATATGTGGCAGCAGTATGTATATATGCACAGATGCCCTGCAGAACTACTGGCATGGAGAAATCAGTGTGTAGCTGTGTGCAGTGGGATATGACTGCGACATATGTAGTTCAGCATTAAATGTCAAACATCTGATCCATGTTATCTGTGTTCTGTACAGTAGTTTGTACAATGTCTGTTTGGGGGAGTAGTGCATACAGTTATATAAACATGGATGTGACAGAGTAACAAATGCATGATAGTCATATTAACGTGTAGCTTAGCATTGGCAACAGCTGTACCAGGCTAGTATGCTAATCCACCATTTGCAGCTATATATACACCCTCTAATATTACTGTGTGCTCACATGTGACACCTGTTCATGTTGCAGCAAGGCCCATCAGGGCAGCCATGAGGCACACGATCTTACAACAGTGTGGACCTAGTGTGTGTATGGCACACACATACGGAGAGATCTGTCTGTGTCAGATATATTAGCATCTGTACATGTGCATAGAGCAAGGGACATACTGCAACTGTTTGTGAAGGGTGGACATATATATGTTGTTGAAGGTTATGTGCATATTTCTATGTAGGTTGTAGTGTGTGGCAAGCAAGACAGCATACAGTGCTGGTATATAACGTGGTGGTTAAAAGCTGTGGGTATGATTCGTCAGGTTTGCAGTGTTGCAGCCAGTGAGGCCTGCTAAAGCTACATGGGCTGAGAACACCGTCAATGCATTCCGCACAACACTGTGCAATATTATGACATAACTGTATACCTCACAACCTTCGCATAATTGATATTCCCACCATGAAAGGTGGACTGTATATGTGCCTATATGTATATCTATATGTACACCAATGGATGTTTATATGTATGTGTGTGTGTATATATATATATATATATATATATATATATATATATATATATATAGAGAGAGAGAGAGAGACAGGGTAATATTTACTGCAACAGATGCCTGGTGACAAAGCCATGAACTCAAGCTCAATGTTGACACTGCATTGGCATCCCTTCTTGCAAAAACTCTGTACACATTAACTACCACATAGGTGGTAGTCTACTTAACACCGAAGATGTGATAAGAGACCATGGGACACAGGTGGACAGTAGTCTCCCCTTTGATAATCACAGTGCCACACTAGTCATGTAATCTGTCTACGTGGCACACGTCATCACAAAAGGTGTGTCATCCAGGGAAATATAGGACAATGTTCCCCTCTACTCATCAAACATAAAACCCATTATAGAGTACAATGCCCCATGTGGTATGTACCTCACAAGACATCTACAGCAACTGGGAAGGACACAGACATACCTCACAAAGAGTAATACCGGCCTCAAACAGATGCCCTATGCAGACTGTCTCACAAAACCACAGCTAGACTGTGTCGCATACCGCCTACCCAGAGGTGACCTCTGCCTAACATACAAAGCTATGTCAAACCCAGAGCTGTCGGACATGCTCCACGTAAACAGATGACAATCCCTATGAGCTACATGCTCTAGGGACCTAAACCTTCTGACCTCAATAAACAGCACATGCTGGAGGGATAGATTCCTATCACAGAGACATCACATACTCTAGAACAAACCACCTATCAATAGCAAACAAAGCTCCTAATTAGCAGTCGTCATAAGTAATCCCGATGATTGTATGGGAGATGGGAAATACACTCCGGGAATCACCTCTGTGGCTCTGCTTGACAGGGCCACATGAAATGAAATTACCTGTGTGTCAAAGGTCAGGGTAGCATATGGCTAGACTTCTATAGGCCCTAGGGCCAATAGCCTATTACCTACCTATGAACCAATACACACCCACATGTACTTGTTGCAATAATTGCTATGTGAGGTTGACTGAGTGTGATGGTGAATGCGTTGGTGAATGTGTCAGAGTTCTGTATATGTGTGACAGCTTAGTGGGAAACTGTTTCTGTCATGGTATTATGTGTCCTAGCTGTGATCCCAGCAAAAGATGAGTATGCTATTGCTAGGCAGAAAAAGCAGTATGCCGTACGGTCTGACGTAGTCCCTTGGTGTCGACAGGGGTATCCCATTGTAGGCTAAAGCAGTACATGTATGCTACTGCAGGTGAATCCAACTCCTGTATGAACTGTAGTACTACCTGAAGCTGTATGCCTAAACAGCACAGTATGGTGTATGTCCACATTTCTTGGAACCACTGTTTTGTGTGTTCCCTGTAGTCCTCACAGATTACATACCTCAGGCATAAGGTTTTGTAACTACTGATACATAGTACTGTATGGTCCACAGGTAAAGGTCATCTGGGTTGTCATACCTTTGTGTCTGGTATGTATGTCTGATGTGTGTTTGGGTATGCCTGTACCATGGCCTCGGTCATATGTGTGTTACAGGATATAAGTGCGTATCTAGCAACATGTATAGTCTAGTACAGCAGTATGCCACTTATATTAATGAATGTGCACATATGTTAGGCAGGGGTTTGCCATCAACGACTAGTGTGGTATACTGGTAATACTGTAACTGGACTTTACAATCATTGCAGTGGATTATATATTTCATTATGCATTAGCTTGATATATACCTCCTGTGGCTAGGTGGTGCATTGTGTTGCATACAGTGTGCCATGTACTGTTGTATAGTCTTACATACTGGTTTATCTTTGTTGCTGTGCAAAACATGGTTTGATATGTAGAGTGTGCCAGGCACTGTCAGGCAGTTGCGGGTTGAGCACTGATTTGTGGTATTGAAAGTGTGTATCCTCTGACAGCCAATAGGTTGCTATATATGGCAGTTAATTGATATTTATACTTTAGAATGTTAAGTGTGCCACATGACTTGCTCACACATATTGTTTCATTGTCTTCCAGGGTCATGTCCCACCACCGTAATCCCACCTATAGCCCAGCAGAGGAGGAACAGATAACCACAAGCCTGGTGCAGCACTGCGCCTTGCTGTTCTCAAGCACCAGCCAGGACCAGCATGAGCGGACTGCACTGTGGCAAGATCTTGTCCGTAGGGTAAATGACATAGGCATGCATAACTGGACATATGAGCAGGTACGCCATCACTGCAGTGATTTAATTAGACATGTCCGGCAGCGTGCATCTGATATCCGTAGACAACAGCTTGCCACAGGTGGTGGGGTAGCCATCCACCCTCCCTCACCAGAGTGGAGGAGCTGCTCCTGAGTCAGGTGGCTCCTGGCCAACAACAACAACAACTAAAATGTATCATCATGGAGGCCAGAGCCACCCAGCAAGTTGACACGGAGCGTGCAGGTAACATAGCATAGCTGTAGACTACTGTTACCTCTATTGGTAGAGCATGCTTATGTGAGATGTGTACTGTGTAGTTAGAAGATGTGGTGCCTAGTGTTGTGCAGTACTGATAATTAGGAATATACTCTGTAGGCCTGTGACTGTCAACCGTTGTACTACTGTAAGATTGCAAACACGCAGTAGCAATGCCACAGTTGTTGCCACTGACAAACTGTCTCATATCCTTGTAGGTCCCTCTGGTGTGACAGCAAGGCAGCAGACCCATGCTGGTGAGTGTGTTCTACATTTAATATTGCTAATTAAATGTGCATGTCATAGGTGAGGTGTAGGCCATGTACACGTAACACACCTATGCATAATGCATGCTGTGCATGTTTGCTGTGAGACTATGCACATCCCAGTAATGTGGGTAGCTGCCTCAAGCACATGCAATACACAGAGCAACCCAAACAGTTGTGGCAACACTGTAGTGGAAATTGGATAGGCAGAGTCGATACACATGCACACAACATACACATCTTTGTCATACGCAGTACACGTTAACATGCTACACATGGCGTATTCAGACACCTGATGTCCGGTCACACTCCAGTATCCCAAATGTCATCCACACAGCACACATAATATACCTGAGGGGTAGAGGCCTCTCATGTGGCTGTGCGACACTCTTAAACACATAACACATTCATGTTAGACAATGCCCCCTATTGGGCACCTTACAAACCTATGTAACAACTGGCTGTGAAATGGTGAATGTAGCCATGGTACTGCAGTTCCAGTACAGCATAGTATGTGGCGGTCTGGCACACATTAGTAGCCTTGAGTGACCACATGATGCTGCATGATGATGGCTCATGATACTACACCCCATCCAGTTACAGTGACCACAGTAACACACATAGCATCAATTGCTATGCACCTCAATGTTGTGTGTGTGGAAACATATGCACCTATACACAATATGCATAGCAATCACCATTTGTACAAAGTGACACATATATGTCTTGTAATGCTATTAAGTGTATAGGTCACATGACACACACTGTGTATGTGTGATGTTTAATGTTGCAGTTGTGTTGTAGCATGCCATGTCATGGCTGGCACTGGTATGTCCACAATATGTCCTTCACTCACCAAAACCACTGTACAATGGCTATGTTGAGCAATGGTATTCCATCAGGTATACATGCACCACTCTTCCTGTGTGTATACATAGCATGCATGTGCTAAACCTGTGTCCACAATTATCTGCTAAAGACACAAATGCTCTAATCAGAAATGGATATCTATGTGACACACAGATACACATCCAGCCATGGTATGTATACCTGTGAGTGATAGTGCACAGAACATTGCAGAGCTTTTAATACTTGCACAGCAATGTTGTGTCCATTTACACATTGCATTCCAGGGTGAGGCCAATCACTGAACAACAACACACATGCATCAAAGCCATGTATACTGTTAATAGCAAGGGCTGTCTACACTCACACTGCATGCTGACACGTGTGATATAACTGTTTGGCTTGTGATACTGTACCCCACCATCACCCGCTATTGAGTATGTTCTGGATTGCTGCTGGTGCGTGTGTGTGTGTGTGTGTGTGTGTGTGTGTGTGTGTGTGTGTGTGTGTCTGTTTTAGTGATGAGTGCATTTGTGTGCATGTGTTCTTGTGTACATGTGTTCATGTGTGCATGTGTTCATGTGATCATGTGTGCCGACATCATGTACAGGTCGTAAATTGTGTTTCCTGTCTTCCTCTCACAGGTGCTGATTTTGGGCTGGTTCACTGCAGCAGGGAAACTGATGTCACTGAGCAAAATAGTGATAATGATGATAGGTGTGTTGAGGCACAGGCATGTTTGCCAGGGTCTGTCGTTGTGCCACCAATCAACAGTACACAAGTGTCCACCCCATCCATGCACACAGTCATACTGCCAATACATCCATCACCAATGCCCTTAGCTGAGGGACAGTGTACAGTCGGCATTGGCCAGGACAGTGTGGTATCTATGGCACATGCATCCCGACACAGCAACCATACCCAGATGTCTGGAAGGGTACCACATAGGCAGATGTCCAGGGGTTCTCATTGGAGTACTGCTGCTCATCATGCACTGGCAGACGTGCCACAGGTCTTACAACCTCACGCATGTTCCAGGCTGTTATGGAGGCACAGGCACGTATTGGAACGGTACTCCAGACAGGGACTAAGGGCACAGAGGGCACATAACACTGCCATAATTGACAGTATCCTTGACCTAGCAGGTGCCATCCGTAATTACACTGAGGTCACTGATAGACGTTGGGGTGAGACATTAGATGTCCTCCGCAATGTCATTTCCATATGTCAGGACAGTGCGGGACAGTTGAGTCATCGACGTGGACGTATGCCAGCAACATCAGCAGCTGGCAGTCGCCGCGGACATCCCTCAAGTCACAGCCACTCCTGTAGTGCCAATACCAGCCCCAGCAATGTTGGGGGTGGGCTGTCCATAGAACATCCTAGAAGACCACGTGCACGTGGCTCTGAACAGTTCCAGCAGGGACCTAGGTCCAGTGTACATCCATCTACCTCTGGGCATAATACCCAGTCTGGCTTAGTACCTGATAATGTCAGTAGCACCCCTGCAAGGCACAGGTACCGTATCTGTGGCCAGAGATGGTGATCTGTAAAGCCTGGCAGGTACAGTCTGTGGCTGTCCCACAAATACCCGTATATGGCAGCCACATGGTGGAACTGTGTGCATGCAGACACACACACACACACACACACACACACACACACACACACACACACATAAACCAGACACCTAGGGCTAACACACACCTGCACACATTACATCAACATTGGCCCATAGCAGTACTCTTGCCCCTCACACACACACACACACACACACACACACACACACACACACACACACACACACACACACGTCGATTGTATGGCTCACTGTAGGCCTCTGGCAAACCAACAACGTACCCTGTGCATATGATGAAACCTGTGCCACTTCCTGTCATCTGTAACATTGATGCAGGAACAGGCTACCATGGTGCTGATGCACAGGGTGTCTTTATAGCAGTATAGCTATGTTAGCATGTTGTCAGCAGTAGAGTGTAATGATATGCTTGAAGGTGTAGCTGAGCAGGCATGATGCATTAAAGCTATGATTGTCAATGTAGTTTTGTTTACACCAGGGTTAGTTCCAATAGTGTATTGTCCGCCCACGTGCCACTTGGCTGATGTGTGTAGTATTGGCAGCATGTGTTAGAGAGTGGACAGTATGTGTGGGATGTATGTAGCACAGATTTGCAGGTGTACATTTGTGAACATGGTGGAGGTGCACTGTCTGCATGTACGTGCATAGTGGACACATGGGCAGGGTGACATGCCCTGTATTACAAAGTAACACTCCATAGTTTCTATTGGTGGTCAGTATGCATTGTACTACACACATTTCGGAACTTGACTACACGTGTGTATGACATGGTTTGACACTGTGCTGTGGATGATACTGTTACTATCTGTCATTGTTTTGCATTCTGGTAGTATACATAACTTCGACAGCCTGACCATAACCAATCGTTAGATGATGTCTTGACAATTGGCACACAGATGTAGGACACGCAGTAACATTTGGATCCTTCAGGTACTATACTATGCCAGTAACCAGTGGTGTTCACCTGCACCCATTATTGAGACCACTCCTGTTTGGCATATAGCTCTCTTAGGTACAAGCAATCACAGTAGGGATATGTCCGTCCACATCTGGTAATGCTTACTGTGGCCTATATACATTCTCCAGATGGCACACACATCCTCCACAAGGGTATCATACAGACAGATACCTGTTGTCAAACCCATGCTGTAAAGCTATATGCCAACCAAAGCATAGTCATCCACGTTTATGGAACATAGTATCCTCACAGTACCACATAGGTAGTAGCCACCAACATGATGAACAGGTACCAATGTGTACATGCAACCAAGTGGTACGTCATCTCTCCTTCAATAATCACATTTCCAAAGGTATTTTGAAATCCCTCGGTCGATCACATAAGCAATAAGGGGTCTGCATGCATATCCACAAAGGTTGTTGTACACCTATAATGAATAGCCATCATTGACAGACTTTGCTGCGTTTGAACAGGTCTGACATATACCTTGGCTGTAAACCCTCACTCACACAATTCAATAGAAACTGTCATGAGTGTGTGTGACACGGATGACCTAGGCCAGGGATCACTGCAGTGGCTGGCCTTGTCACAAGCATACAGATGTGAGTTAAGGTCTGGAAAGCAGCAGCACAGTCTGGCAAAGATGACAGATGTGTTCTTGGAGAAAGCAGGGTTCCCACACATGCACTAATTGAGGTAACATGTACATATATGTATTTGCCACACAGCTCAGCTCAGGGGTCCAGGAAGAAATAGCCAGGGAATTGTTATGGCTAGGCTTGTATAGGCCCTAGAGCTGATAGCCTAGTACCAACCTATGAACCTATGAGCTACCTCACATGTGCAATGCATACTGATATGTCATACAGTAGTAAAAGCAAAACCCACAACACATTGACCAACAGTGTCACACACATAGAGCACACACTCTCACCAAGTGCAGGATTCAAACCCCTACCTAACTACTTCATGATACTAGAGCAATACGCATTAACACGACGCGCTATACACATTAGTGGGAGGTCTCTTTTCCACAGGTATATTTGTAGGATGGTGACATCATCAGACTTGACAAAGATTAGTATACCACTTTTAAGGTGTTTTACTACTCTCCAAAAAGGTTGCTCCTCACCAAGGAGATCACACACACACACACACACACACACACACACACACACACACACACACACACACACACACACTTGTCAAGTGCAGGATTCAAACTCCTACCTAACTACTTCATGATACTAGGGGGGTATGCATTAACACAACGTGCTATACACATTACTGGGAGGTATCTTTTCCACAGGTATATTTGTAGGATGGTGACATCATCAGACTTGACATAGATATGTATGCCACTTTTAAGGTGTTCTAGTACTCTCCAAAAAGGTTGCTCCTCTCCAAGGTGATTACACACAAACACACAGTTGTCAAGTGCAAGATTCAAACCCCTACCTTACTACTTGCTCCTCTCCAAGGTAATTACACACAAACACACACACACACACACACACACACTCTTATGAAGTGCAGGATTCAAACCCCTACCTAACTACTTCATGATACTAGAGGAGTACACATTAACATGCCATGCTATACACATTACTGGGGAGTCTCTTTTCCACAGGTATATTTGTAGGATGGTGACATCATCAGACTTGACAAAGATAAGTATACTACTTGTAAGGTGTTCTACTACTCTCCAAAAAGGTTGCTCCTCTCCAAGGTAATTACACACAAACACACACACACTTGTCAAGTGCAGGATTCAAACCCCTACCTAACTACTTTATGATACTACAGGAGTACGCATTTACACGACGCGCTATACACATTACTTTGAGTTCTCCTTTCCACAGGTATATTTGTAGGATGGTGACATCATCAGACTATACAAAGTGGGTTACATTAGGTGGGCTACATAGAAGGAATGTCTAAACACTTTGGCCATGTGATCATCAAAGGAGAATTTACTATCTACCAGTGTCCCCAGGGCCATAATGACTTTCTCCGTACATACTGGATTACCACCTATGTGGTAATTTGTATACACTTTGTTTTACCCAAAGGGGATGATTATGCATTCTTTGGCATTCAGCTTGAGGGCATTGTTTTGTCACCAGGTATCTGTCTCTGTAAGACACTTCTGGAGGATGTCTGTGTCAGCCGTAGAGTCGATTATGGACCACAGTTAGCAGTCATCTGCAAACCTGTTCAGCCATACACCTCCCGTGCTTGCCTGTACCTCTGAGCAGTATCTACTGAACAGGTGGGGTCCCAGGACCAAGACCTGTGTGACGCCATTTGTGACTGGCTTAGAGTCGGACATGGCACCCGCAACTCTGAACATGTGTGTTTGATCTGTGAGCCACTTGGCCACCCATCCTGTGACATAGCTGTTAATGTTCAAGCTGGTACGCTTGTCCATGATCACAGAGTGGGGAATGGTGTAGAAAGTCCTTAGTGAGGTCCAGGTGGGCTGTGTGGACTACTTTCACCTCCATCTATGTCCTTGGTAACTGTTTGAAATACGTCAACTAGGTTTAGGAGCCAGGATCTGCCTTTAACAAGGCGAAGTTGTGTAGAGTCCACTGTCTGGAGGTCTCCAATGTCTCTGTTTATGGGTTCCATGACAATTTGCTCAATAGCTTTGTATACCAGGCTGAGTAGACATATAGGGCAATGGTTTCCAGGTTCTGTTGTGGCACCCCCTTTGTGGAGTTGGATGACTGTTAGTGTATGCCATTCTTTGGGTACATAGCCTGTGGTATGCTTGAGTCTGGGCAGTGAATGTAGGTGAGGGTGTAGTTCCTTTTGGGCCTGGTGTAAGATGCAGCCTGGGACACCATCCAGTCCCATTGATGCTGTGTTCTTAGCTTTGGAGTGGGCTGTCTTTACCTGCATGTCCATGATGTCTGGGGCTCTGCATCCTTCTGTGATGGACACAGGCCCTTTTTGGGGTGATGGGGGGAGTTTACATTGAACTGGTCCCCCAGGATGTGGGCAATGAAGGTTGGTTCAGTGTATTTCTTGCCATTTTTCAGTAGCTGACAGCATATTTGGAAGTTGACACCTACATGTCTGGTGTAGCTACCGAAGGCTTTGTGGTTGTTATTCTTACATTCCTTGGCTACTTGTCTTTAGAAACTGTGCTTGGATTATTTTATGAGCGATCATTTTTTCATCCTAATAATCAGTTATGCCTTTCCTTTAGTGAAGTTGGCTCTATCATATGTTCATTTCCTCCTTCTGTTGTCTAGCTTATTTATGGGCATTGACCACCATATTGTTTTCTTATTTTTGGAGGAGTGCATCTTGGTTTTATTTTTGATGTCTCGATCCTTGCATCCCTGTAGATGCTCATAGGATGCACTTGTCAATGATTCGGCAGATTGTATACCATTATCCTATAGCAAGAGGTCTTTGGAACGTTCCACTTTGGTCTTGCGAAGTGTGCATTTTGCTTTTGAAAATGTCTTCACAGTGGTTTCATTGACTGGGTGGGGGGGGGGGTGTGGATGTCCAGTGTGATTACTTTATGATCTGATATTACCAGCGAGGGGTTTATCTCTGTTGTGGAACACTAGTACCCCATATTGGTGATGATCATGTACAGTATGGTGTCACCTGTAGTGGGCGTGGTGACCAGCTGTTCCAGGGTGTTAGAGTTTTTGAACTCTAAGAAACATTGGGCAAAAGACGTACACGAGTAATTCTCCCACTCAATGTTTGGGTAGTTGTAATCTCCTCATATAATGGTGTTTGATAGAACCTCTATATTTTCCACTGTTCTCAGGGATACTGAGTGAGGTTCCTGAGACAAGGTAGGTGATCTGTAGCAGGCTACAATCTGATGAGCAGCTTTGCCCAATGTTAGTTGCACTTGCATGGTCTCCAAGGCCTCATGCTGTGCCACTAACCTGAAGGTGTGGGTATCCATAAGGTAAATGGGTACACCCCTCCTTTTGTATTTCACTCGTGGTTTTGGTTCCGAAGGTCAGAGGGATTGTGAGTGTTTTATGTGGAGCATGTCCAACAGCTCTGTGTTTGACATAGCTTTGTATGTTAGGCAGTGAACACCTCTGAGTAGGCGATATGCAAGGGAGTGCGGATGGAGCATTTTGAGATGGTCTGTGTATGGCATTTTTTTCAGGCCACTAATGCTCTTTCTGAGGTATTGCTGCAGGCTTTCCAGTTGTTGTAGTTGCTTTGTGAGGTACATAGCAAAAGTGGCATTGTACTCTATTATAGTTCTAGTGAGTGATGAGTAGAGGGGAACAATGTCCTCTTCTATTCTTCATGAGACACATTTTGTGATGAGGTGTGCCACATAGGTGGGTTTCCTGACTACTGTGGGAATGTGATTATCACAGTTGTGTCCACTGTCCACCTGTGACCCAAGGTCTCTTGTCACACTTTCAATGTTAAGTATACTACTGAATATGTTGTTGTTCTTGGCTACAGAGTTTTTAACAAAGAGGATGACAATGCACCTTTTGGCATTGAGCTAGAGCCCATGGCTTTGACAACAGCCATCTGTGTCAGTGAGGCCCTTTTGTAGGATGTCCACATCTTTAGTATTTACAATTATGACTCCTAGTTTCCAGTCCTCTGGAAACTTCAGTAGCCACATACCTTCCATGTTAAAGTTTACTTCAGGGAAGTAGATACTAAACAGGACAAGACCCTGTGATACTCCACTCGTCACTGGTCCAAAGTCATACTTGGAGTCTGCTACTTTCACAGTGTGTGTTCTGCCAGTAAGCCTGCTGGCAACCCATCCTGTGACATAGCAATTTATACCTAGGTTAGTGGGTTTATCTATATTTCCAGAGTGTGTGTGGGGTGGTGTTTTAAGCCGTGGCAGGATCTACATAGGCTGTGCGAACCACCTTACCCTTGTCTACAGATCTGGTGACTGCTTCATTGTCATCCATCAGGTTTAGGAGACATGATCTGCATTTTACAAACTCAACATGGTTGTGGTCCAGGGTTTGGGGATTACCAATGTAATTTGTTATAAGTTGTATGATGATACATTCCATGGCCTCGAAGAGCGGGCTCATCAGGCTAATGGGGCGCTAGTTCCTGGGGTCCGTGGTGTCTCCACCCTTGTGTGGTGGGATAACTGTCACTGTGCAACATTCAGCAAGCACAGAGCATGAGGTGAGGCTATGACTGCACATGGTACGTCAGTGTGGTGCCTGTTCGTTCTGTAGTTTGTGTAGAACACAGCCTGGGAAGTTATCTGGTCTCATGGCTGCTGTGATACTGGCTTTGGAGAGTGTTTTTTACCTGTGCAGCCGTGATGACAGCAACTTTGCAGTCTTCCATTATAGAGATGTGCTCTTTCATGGGTGAGAGGGGAGTAAAGTTAACACTGATCCTATGTGCTAGGATGTTGGCAATATCAGTTGGGTCTCTATATTTAGTGCCATTGAGCTGTAACTCAGAACAGATCTGAGTGTAGCCATGACATGGACCTGTTTGTTGGGCACAGATCTCCTGAGTAGACAGTATGCAACAGAGTACAGATTGGGTTACATTCAGTCTTGTTGCATGAGGCAGCTGTTTGAGGCCAGTAATCCTCTTGTTAAGGTACTTCAGTGGTCTTTCTGGCTGCTGAAAGTGCCTAGTCAGATTCATCGCAAGTGTGTTGTGGTACTCTCTGGCGGGTCTGATGATTGCTGAGTAGTGGGAACCTCCTTTGACCTACATGCACAGACCTTGGCAGTTTGTGTGAACACATAGCATGATTTTCTGACCACTTTGTGAATGTTTTTCTGGAAGTAGAGATGACTCTCCACATTTGTCCATAGATCCCTTATTATCACATCCGTATTTAGCCTGTGTGTGTGAGCATGCCCAGTATGACCTTTCAGTGTGATGCTGAATGAAATCCACTACATTTGTTGGTGTGTGTGAGCACGCCCGGTATAGACATTTATACTATATGTTTATGGAAAATTAAGTTGTATTTTTACAGCAGGGCTCACCTTTGTGTCATAGATCAACAGGGATCATGCTGTGCCTGCAGGGCTTCCATGAGACACTTTGCATAGACTTATCAACATTTCTACATACAGGGGGGACAGTTATTCTTTTTACGTTTCTACCCGGGGGCACACCTGATTGTTACTGTGGGTGTACATAGGATGAGGGTTTCACCTGTCACTTATACACATTTGCTATGCATGCACTGCTATGTGTACTGTACACCATTTCAGTCTGTACTGTTGCCTATCGTACTGGCTTGAGGCATATTACTGTACCATAGATCTTAGCGTCCAATGTCACGTATATTAGATTGCGACTTCATAGCCTACACAACCCACATCACACCGCCTGGCCTGATGTTCTCTGTCTGTATAGGCCTGTGGGGGGAGGTTACCCATATACCTCTTTAGGGCCATGATACAGCATTTCTTTGTGTTTGCATTAGTGTACAGTTGTCCTACTGTGTCTGTGCCACTGAAATGCTATCATGGCTTAGTGGTTCAGTACTGTGACTATAGTGTACAGTATCCTGGGTTCGAGCCCTGTCACTGCTTTTTATTTTCATGCTGGGCAGACCAGACTGCTTAAGGAACAGTAAAGCAAATATGAGCATGTTTACCTGACTTTGCCCAACATTGCTCAACGTTGCCTGACATTGTGCTAGTTAGCACGGGCAATTTTGTTTACATATACTAAATATTGGTAAAAGCTGCTTAGCACTGCTTTATATTGCTTAAAACATGGCAATCATGCCTCAGGTGGTGCTGCAGGGCTGCCTATGTCGGATGCACATACTACACTCCCTATACATGTTTGGAAACAGGTAGTGTCAAGTTAGGCATCCCTTTTATTTTATGTGCGAGTCAGAGAGAGGTATCATTTCCAGGGTTCCTACTGAGCCAGTGTATGTGTTATGCATTGCCTCTTTGCCAAGGCATACTGGGCACGCCTCCTTCTGCCTACTGGGACAGGCTCAGGTTGTTCCTTCTCCGAGTCACGCTGTGCCTATGCAGGCCTTGGCAATGGTGGGGGGCTGTTTGGCCCTGCCCCATGCTGTTCCTGCTGCAGCTGTTTTCACAGGATCATATTGTGTAGTATGGCACATACCATGACAATTTGGGTACATGTAGTTGGTGAGTACTGCTAGGCTCCACCAGATGTGTCCAGGCACCGGAACCGTGACTTGAGCATCCCAAACACATGCTCGATTACATTTCGTGTTTGTGCGTGTGCCTCATTTTGGAGTTCTTGTTCAGGTGTGTATGCATTTCTGATAGGTGTCATCAGCCACGGCTCCAGTGCGTATCCAGCATCCCCCACTAGGTGACCATCAGGGATGTCCCCATTGGCAAATGTCTGGTACAGCTGCGTCAGATGCCAGCTATGGGAATCGTGGCAGCCAGCATACACATTCAGTATTATGCCCAGGGCATCGCACACGACCTGGCAGTTGATGGAATGGAAGCTCTTACGGTTGATGTAGGCCCTACCCCACTCACTGGCTGTTGCTTTGATGTGTATGTGCGTGCAGTCAATTGCACCCACTACCTCAGGGTATTCCGCTATTTGCTGGAAGAGACGCATATTGCTGGCCAATACCTCACGGGAATTGGGGAAATATACATGATCACCAACATGTGCTGACATGGCATTCAGGGACTGGTGCAGTACCCTGGATGCTGATGCCTGTGAAATCCCCATCATATCACCGTTGGTCTCTGGAAGGTATCTGTTGCTAGTATTCTTAGGCCAACACATACCTTGGTTTCCACTGGTATGGGTTCCCCTCTTTTGGTTCTGTGTGTGAGGCGTGGCTTGCACTGCTCAACAATTTGCTGCAGGAGGTCTCTATCCACTCTGTAGCGCTCCACTATCTCAGCTCATGTAGCCCCTGGTAGGTTACCCTGGGTCTGTACACTCTTCTCCTTCTCCTCACTGTGGGTTGCTCAGCAGCATTTGCAATGGCACCACCCTCAGCATCTTGCACATGTTGCCTTATAATAGCAATGGCAGCCCCTAACATTTTTTTGTCTCAGTTAAGCTTTTTAAGTTTTCACTTCTCTTTGTATACTGCAGTGTTGCAGTGTTTCTGAGTAAAATATGGGGGAATGTTGTTTGCAGAGTTTTAAGGGCTGGGCTAGTGTACTGCCTGTGTAATTGGCTGATTCTGATTGATTTCACCTGGCAGCTTTGCTAGGTCTCCTTGGTTAACTTCCTACTACTTCTTTTCCTTCCTTTTCCCTTTCTGTTTCCACAGGGGGCAGCGCTGTGCAAATAAGCGCAAACACGCGCACGCGCACAAGCTTAGGCGGGTGCACATCCGCACACACAGGCTTAGACAGCCTTACACAGGCTTACACGGGCACACACACGCACACACAGGCTTAGACGGATTTACAGGCACTCACACGCGCGCGCACAGTGTAAGCATCTTTCCAAAAAACTTTAGTGATATCCACGGCATACACCTTCGGTTTCTGGATTTCAGTTCAGACAACTGTAGACACTCCTCTTCCAGTCCTAAGTAACTCGCAGCAAACACATGCCACTCTGCTGCAATAAGCTTACAGTCTTTGATACATACCTTCGCATGATGTCACCTATCTTCTACTCTGTTACTCCCCTAATCCTACTCTTACACTCTAGGGACATGATTCACATGGCAGGGAAAATTGGGATTCACTATCCTTATACTCATTTGCATAGGATTGCCTACTAATGCTTGGTTACATCTCTCAGACTGAGCTTCCCCCTTAGCAACCACTACTCAGTAGCCATGTTGTCTTCAGCGTGCCATTCACCTGCATGGCAGATGAATATTTTGAATAAAATGCCTATTTTTGGCTTTTATTTATTTATTTTTCTGGTTTTTAGAGCGCCGCACGTTTGCGCGGCGCTGTGCTACGCTTAAACATCGGAGATCGGGGAAAAAAATATTTTTTATTATTTTGCAACACATAAAAATGCCAATGGTCTTATATTTGGCCATTGGCATGCTTCCTCAACTGGATGCATCCTTTATTTGGAGCTGTCATAGCTCTGTTTTGCTATTTGCAGAACGGTACTCCGTTACCAGCGGAGTACATTTCTGCAAATAACACTACTCTTGTTCGGGCAGGTTAGTGTTTCCTGGATCGCAAATTTACCTCATTTGCATAGCTTTCAGCAGCAAATGAGATAATTTGCATAACCTAACACTGTCCGTGCAAGAGTAGTTTTAGGAGCCCTCATGCACGCCCCTGCTGGCTGTTCTGGATCGCTCGGCAGACATATTGGCTGTCTGGGGTCTTACTCTACTCTTAGACTCTGTACAAGCCTTCGTGAATCCGGCTCGTTGTCTAGTTTGTCTTCAGCAGCTGTTCTTTGGGGTATTTGTGCATCAGCCACAATGCCTGAGTCCGAGGCAACCTCCTGACGGTATTTTATTATTTTATATGTTTAATTTGTATTTGTTGTTTCTTTTTTTTGTTTGTTTGTTTCTTTGTAAACAGCATACAAATGCTTACATATGACAATATAATAATAGGTTTGTTTTTAACATTCGAGATCAGCTTTGGCTGATATTGCCTAAGATCCTCAAATGCAGTTTCAGAATCTAGATATGTTGTCATGGTTTATGGATAAAACACCCTTAAATATGCTTGGATCCAAGAGCTTAGAGCACAGACTTTTTTTTTTTTTTACGTCATAGTAGATGTCTTTTTCCATCCATCTCAGCTATTAGGTACACCAGATCTGACCAGATCCATAGCTGGCAACTTTCAGACATTTGGATCTAAGCCTCAGTCTCCTCCCCTCTACCCATAGTCTCAATCCGACCCAATAATTCCTCAGATCTCATTTGATGATTGTTTCACCCAGACATGGTATTCCAAGGTTTATCCCTGTTGGTGTATTTCTTTGCAGTTGTGCTTCAGATAACTGTAGATTATCCTTTTTTCTTCAGAGTATTTGTGCTCACTTTCTATTCTTCGTTAGCATTTCTTGCTCTTTTTGGCAATAGAGTGTGTGTTCCTGCCTTTTCTGTACTGCCCCATTAAAAAAAAAGGTTTAATAGTGATATATACTATTTTTTGTATAATCCTGTTTTATTAGAGTATTAAGTGTACTTTGTGTTGTTTTATTATCCTGTAACTTGCTTACCTAGTAGCATTAGCATAGGTAGTGTGCTGGGAATCCTTTTCTTGGCTTGCAGTTTTTTATGGTGCTGTATTATACAGTTTATTCTTTAGTCATGTCCAACAAGGCTTCAGACTTTAAAAAATGTTCCGCTTGTGGGCAAAAAAATCCTCCCTTAAGACCCACAAATTAGATGTGTTTATTGTTTTTGCGTTGTCCAGCTGAAGGAAGGTTGTCAGCTGTTTTCTTCTTTTGGGCCTAGGGACTGCTCGGACCAGAGGTCCAGATTAGTTTTTGAAAGGCCTTCTCCTTGCCTCAGCAGGAGAATTGTATTCTTCCTTCACTGATTCTCTCTTGGCCAAGAGAACTATAGAGAAAATGATGGGGGGAAAAAAGCAGGAAGAGAAGGATAGGGGGAGGAGAGAGAGAAATATCTCAGGAAAATGAGTTGAGGAAAAGTTGCCTGAACCTTATGGAGGCTGTGTGTCCAGCTCTAAAACTCTCCAAGCCATTGGATCCAGTCCTCCCCTTGGAGTCTATTCAGAACTGCTTTCCTGCTCCTCCTCTGTTTATCAAACCAAGATTCTCCCTGGAGCTAACCACCCCTCGGCTACAGTCTTCAGATGTTCTTCATTCCACATTGCTGCAGTCCTAACCATTGGGGTAGTCCGCTGTCCCAGTCGGCCCGAATACCAAAGTATATGGCTGACGTCGGTCAAGGCGCATTAGACTGACGTCAGGACGTCAGGGTACTAATGCGCATGACCGACGCCATATCCCCAGTCTTTTTTGCCGCATGGTCCGATGCAGAAGCAGTTTTGCGAGTGCAGGTTGGCGTTCTGAAATTTTCTGAAGTCGGAGTTTCAGACCGAATCAAAGTTGGCTAAGTACCCCGTTGGGGAATATTTTGGTTTTTTCTTGCCTCAGTATTTAACCGGATGTCAGAAAAAGTGAATAACTGTATTTCTTGTGGGAAACAGATACCTCATAGGGATTACCATACCTTGTGTATACCTTGTTTAGGGCCTGAGCACGACGTTGTTGGATGCCGCTCTTGTGCTAGATTTAACAAACGCACTATTAAGAGAAGGTTAGACTGTGCCAGGTTAGTTTTGGGAAGCGTTGTAATTATAAAATGCCGCCGGATGCTCCGACGCCCGCTTCGTCCAAAAAGCGCAAGGACAAAGCAGCAAAGCCTAGAGTGGAAGAACCGGCAGTCCCGGACGTCGGTTCTTTAGAAGGCTCAGTGGAGCCGGAGGTTCTGCCAGGAGTTTCTTTGGAGTCTCAGGGAGACTTTACTGTTACAGGATGTGTCCTCTCAGGAGGTAGGCCAGGCTGAAGGGGCTTCTCAGGTGGCTGTTCTTCCCTCTCTTCCTAAGGTGGTTAGAGCCTCCCCTTCTGTTTCCAAGGCTTCTTTGAGAGGCAGGCCAGGTTTAACTTCAGTGGGGGTTTCTCCTAGCTCTTCAGGATCTTTGCCTAAGAAACATATGCTTAAAATGGCAGAGGATTTGATTACTATGATTAGAGGTTCTATGCCCCCTCCTGATAAGAGGCCTAGGGTGGAGCCTGAGTTTGAGAGTTTTGAGCAGTGTTCGGAGGCTTCTGAGTCTTCGGCTGAAGACTTGCAGGAGTATCCTCCTTATTCTGATTCTGATGTGGATGATTCTACTCCTTCAGCTTCTCCTCCTGAGGATTTTTCATTTTCAGAGACTCTGCATTCCATGAGGGAGCATTTTAAATGGGAAGGTCAAGATTTCTCTGATTCCAGGAAGAGGCTTAGGGAATTCTTGTTTTTACCACAGCATAGGCCTTTAGCTATACCTCCTGTTCTGAATGTGGTGGAAGATGTTTTTGCAGAGGCTTCCCTGAACCCTGATTCTTTGCCTCCTGCCCCAGTTAAACCGGATAGGTACTATAGGGTGCCTGAAGCTCATAAGTATCTTTTTAAGAGTCCTAGGGCAGACCCGGAAACTGTCTCCCAGGGGCCTAAAGGTGTTAAGGCTTCTGTTGTTAAAAATCCTGTTCCTCCTGATAAAGAGGCAAGGGCTTTGGATAGATGGGGAAAGAAAGTGTATACTTCTTCCACTTTAGCCATGAGGGCGTTGAATTGCCAGTTTCACATGTTAAAATATCAAAATTATCTCCTTTCACAATTGAAGTCTAAGGTGGATGCTCTGGCGGAAGGTATTGAGTGTAAAGAGTTGCAGGATTTAGTTCATGTGTCTGAACAGGTGGGTAAGCATTCATTGCAATGTGGTTTTGATGCTGTGCAGGCCTCCTCGAGGGTGGCTGCCACTGGTTCTGTTCTTCGTAGGCACGCCTGGTTGAGGGATCAGAATTTAGCTGAGCATGTTAAGACAAGGATTTTGGATGCTCCTTTACAGTCTGACGTGTTGTTTGGTTCGCCTGTGGAAGCAGTTTTAAAGAAAATGGAGGACAAGGCTAAGTCTATGCAAACTGTTAAAGATTTTTGCAGGTGCAGCCTCCAAGTTTAGTAGAAATTGGCCTACTAAGGGATGGACATATCCTGCTTATGATTCCCAGTCTAGGGGTAGGTCTAGACGTGGTAGGGGCAGAGCTCAAGGTTCTTTTAGGCCTAGAACAGGAGTTCACCTGCTCAGACTTCTGGTGAGGGCAGGGGTCAGTCCTTTCGTAAACAGACCCAATGACCTGCCTTTTCAGCTGCCAGTACATTCTCGTCTGGCAGCACCTTTGGGAGGAAGGCTGGCTCTTTTCAAAGAAAATTGGGATTTAATTACCCAAGACAGATGGGTTTTGGATATCATTCACCACGGTTACAGGTTTTATTTCCATACCTTGCCTCCTTTCAAAGGCATGCCAGACATTCCTCCTCTACAAAGAAAAGAGGCTCACAAGCAAATTTCTCTGTTACTCCAAATAGGGGCCATTCAGCCAGTCCCTGTGTCAGAAAGGGGCCTAGGATTTTATTCTCGCCTGTTCCTAGTACCAAAGAAGGGGGACACGTGGAGACCAATTTTGGATTTATCTATCCTCAACACTTATCTGGACATTCCCAAGTTCAAAATGTTGACGTTACAACAGCTTTTACCTCTGCTGGGCAAAGATCACTGGATGGTAACTTTAGATCTCAAGGAGGCTTACCTTCATGTGCCTATCAGACTAAGTTGCAGGAAGTATCTGCGTTTTCGAGCTGGAAATTCCCATTATCAGTTCTCTGCATTGCCCTTTGGCTTATCTACTGCGCCCAGAGTATTCACAAAGGTTCTGGCTCCAGTGATAGCTTACTTCAGGCTAAAAGGAATTCAAATCTATCCTTACTTGGACGACTGCCTGATTCTGGCTCAAGAAAAGGAAGACCTCTTACAGCATTTGGAATATGTGATAGCAGTGCTAAGATGCCTAGGGTATTCTGTGAACGAAATAAAGTCCAGTCTAGTACCCTCTCAAGACATGTGCTTTCTGGGTGTGAGACTGAATACAGCAGCCCAGATGGCCTTTTTAACCCCGGACAAACAAAAGAATCTTTCCATTTACTTCCATCAACTAACTCTTCAGTCCGGGCTGACTGCAAGGACAGTCCTTCAAGCCTTAGGGTTCATGGCATCTTGTATTCTGGTGCTTCCCAATGCCAAACTGCATATGAGGAAGCTGCAATGGTATCTCAAAATGTATGGACACAGCACTGCCAGGATTTGGACACTGTCATTCAAATAATACCTTGCATTCAACAGGAATTTTTGTGGTGGGCTCAGGAATGTCACCTAAACAAGGGACTCTCTGTGACCCGACCAGAGGCGAGTCAGATTCTAACGACAGATGCCTCAGACATTGCTTGGGGAGCTCATCTAAATGGAAAGTGGATACAAGACAAGTGGCCTGCCAGACTACAGCATCTACATATCAACATGAAGGAGATGTTAGCAGTCCAGTTTGCATTAATGGCTTTCAAGGAGTTACTTCTTCCAGGGCAGGTGTTGATTCTAACAGACAACACAACTGTCATGTGGTACATCAACAAACAAGGGGAACACATTCTTACCCGTTGTGCAGGCAAGCAATGATTTTATGGGAGACTGCGCTCAGCTTGCAACTAACTCTTCAGGCAAGGTTTCTGCCGGAGCACAGAACTCCTTAGCAGATGTGTTAAGCAGACAAATCATGGATCCCCACGAGTGGAAACTGGATCTTCATGTATTTCGAAATTGACAGTGTCATGGGGAACTCCAGACATAGATCTGTTCGCTTCTCCACTAAACTACCAGCTGCCAAAGTTTTGCACAAAGAGGTTTCATCACACAGCTTGGAAAGTGGATGCTCTTTCTTTCAGTTGGAAAAATCTTCATGTGTATGCCTTTCCACCTCTGCCTCTTCTCCCAAAGGTGCTCCTAAAGGTCAGACAAGACAAGCCAAGGATGATTTTAATAGCTCCAGATTGGCCTCGGCAACACTGGTACCCATTACTGAGGAGTCTGGTAAGGAAGCCTCCATGGCCTTTACCTTTGATTCCACACCTGTTGTCTCAGAGGGACGGTCACCTGCTCAATGTCAAGCTTCACTCTCTTCATCTAACAGCCTGGCATATTCTGTTTTGAAACACAGCAGGTCTCAACTTCCTCAACAAGTTTTAAATGTGATTATGGAAGCCAGAAGACCTAGTACAAGGAAAGTGTACGCAGAAAAATGGAAGAGATTTTTATTTTGGAGTGCAGCAAAGAATTTGGAGATTTCTGAGCCTAATTTGAGTGTGGCTCTTCAATACCTTACTGAGTTATTGGACAAAGGTTTGTCTTTCTCTTCCATTAAGATTCATGCTGCAGCAATTTCAGCTCACTATGATTGTGACCCACCTTTGTTTTCATCCTTTGTTCAAGCAATTTCTTAGAGGGCAAAGAATATAAGACCCCAGCAGAGCTCCTACTCCTGCTTGGGATCTCAATTTTGTGTTGGAGAAACTTACTCTACAACCTTTTGAGCCTCGGCTACTGCTGAATTGAAATTCTTGTCATGGAAGACTGCTTTTTTGTTGGCCATTACTTCTGCAAGAAGGGTTTCTGAATTGCAGGCCCTTATGGCGGTAGAGCCTTTTTTGATTTTCCATAAGGATAGGGTATCTTTACGTACTAATCCTTCTTTTATGCCTAAGGTGGTTTCTAGTGTGGCTTTAAACCAAACTATTCATTTGCCTACTTTCTATGCAGATCCCCAAAATAAGGGGGAAAAGATTTTGCACACTTTAGATGTACACAGGCAGTTGCGTTATTATTTAAGCAGGACTAAGGATTTTAGGCAGTCTCAGCAGTTGTTTGTTTCTTTTGCTTTGAGTTCTCAGGGCAAGCCTGTGTCAAAACAAACTATTTCTAAGTGGATTGGGTTTTGCATTGCATTTTGTTATTCCCATCATGGCAAGGAGATTCCAGCTGGGATTAGGCCTCATTCCACTAGGGCTACTGCCACTTCAACAGCATTTCTAAGGGGTGGCAACTAAGGATATTTTGGAGGCAGCTACTTGGAGTTCAGTGCATACTTTCTCTAAGCATTACCACCTTCCTCTCTACTCTAAATCTAGGGCTGGTTTTGCCACAGCTATTTTGCAAGGCATGTTGACAGCTCCTGCTTCCTTATGATTTGCCAGCCTCCCTTACCTCTGCTTTGGGATTCTACCCAATGGTTAGGACTGCAGCAATGTGGAATGAAGAACATAGTACAGTTTTGTACCTACCATAAATGTAGATGTTCGAGGATCCACATTGCTGCAGTCCAATTTACCCTCCCTCCTTCCCCTCTGTGTTTAGGGGTGGTTGTGTGGGTGAGGTTATACTCTTGTAATTTTGTATATATTGTACATATTTTTGGTGCAGGAGTGTTTGGTGTTTTTGGTTTTGGCCTTGTCTTTTTAGGGTCTTCTGACATCTGGGGCAAGAAAAGACTGAGGATATGGCGTCGGTCATGCGCATTAGTACCCTGACGTCCTGACGTCAGTCTAATGCGCCTTGACCGACGTCAGCCATATACTTTGGTATTCGGGCCGACTGGGACAGCGGACTACCCCAATGGTTAGGACTGCAGCAATGTGGATCCTCGAACATCTACATTTATGGTAGGTACAAAACTGTACTTTTTGCAGACAGAGTGTTCCTTCCATGGGTTCTGCAGGCCACTTTGACTACTTCCACTTAGGTTAGTGTGATCCTCAAAGAGCTTATCCAGTGCAAATGTGGACAGAATGATGCCAACGTTTCTGAATACCCAGATTCAGATGGGGGTCCTTCCTGCTCCCCCCCCCCCCCAGGAGTACTGAAACCAGTCCTGCCACCCCTCACCTCGTGTCTCCTTCCTAATTTGACTTTCAAATCTGGTGGTTTTGGAACTGGGCATTTCCCAAGGGATGCCTTTGTTGGAGCCAGTAGTCTGGTCTTCTTAAACTCGGCAGAGTCCTTTACCTGCTGATCAATGACAGCATCAGATCTTGAGGGGGAACCCTGGAGCCAAGAGTCAGCATTGGCTCACAGGAGTTGCAATTGACTTGGAGACCTTTGGATTCTCCCTTCCTCTCAGAGCATCAGTACTGGACAGCTCAGCTCTGATGTCTGCTTCACAGCTGAGAGAGGTTGATTCTTGAGAGAGATTTGTTGGGATCCTTGGATCATAAGAGAACTCCTTCGTGAGCAACTTTGACATCAGCTTCTGAGACATTTGAGAGGGTTCTGTCACTGTCTAGATGGGAGGTATCCCATCTTCTCATAGTCTGTCCCAGTCCTCACTGCTATCTGTGGTACCCCCATCACATCATCTTGTTCCTCAGGAATGGACTGCTGCTTTCTACCCCAACAAGGCTTGCAAGGTAACTTCCTTTTCAGCTTCTGACCCTTCCCCAGATCCACTCAGTGTGGAAGAGCACAGTAAGTGCACATATAAAAAATGACATTTGAACTCCCCTCAGGTGTTTTGCAATGAAGGTACCAGTTTTGATAAAGGTGAGGGGTCCCCAAAGTCCCTGCTGGAAGACATCTTATTTGGGACATCCTGGAATTACTCCAGCAAGGAGAGGTGGGTATGGTCTACCAATACCATCTCTCAAGAGGAGTCGGTGTTTCTCAAGGCCTTTGAAACTGGCCCGTATACTCCATGGGTGATCCCCGGCTGATGAACTTATTGGCCTTCCATAATAGTGGGTATGGAAGAAAACAAACATGGCGGCTTTCATAACTCATAAGCCTGACAAAATCTTGGTCTTCCTACAGGACAGACCGGACTAGAGCAAGGGGCCCACAATGGATGACATTGTGGTTGGTGTAGTCACAAAGATGGAGATCTTGGAGGAGAGCTCAATCTGTCCATCCCCCAAGCAGGTAGTCTCAGGTTTTGGACAGGTTTGGAAAGCAGACTTGCTCTTCAGCAATGTTTCACATGTTATGAGCTGTCTGGCATATTTAGCAAACTTTCAGATGGACTTGACCAAGGAACTGTCCAAGGCCATCTCCAGAGCCAAGACTGAAGAGTCCTGCAAAGTGGTGGATTCCTAGTTGGTGGCCCTGCAGTCCATTTCTAGTGTGTCCATGAGCCATTTATCCAACTTGGAGGATGGCACATTAGAGTAACAGAGGAAAACCACAAAACGAGAGACTCCCAGTACACTCCAAAAGGAACGTCATTTATTATAGTAAGTGCTTTTGCTGGAAACAGTTCTCCAGCTTCTTCAGACTAACAAATTACATGACAATTACTCCCAAACTTTAAAGACCACACTTCCAATGAAATTCACAAACCGTAATGATGTCACTCAAGCTAATTCTAATCACACTACCAGATTAAAATTAATTTGGTTAGGCTTACAGCGTATTTTATGTGCACAGAAATATTATATATCTAAGATGTTCAGAGAGTTCCATTTAATAACATTGCGTATAGATGTTGACAACAAGTGCGGCGAATTTAATTGTCCATAGCTTTTTTTATGTGGTTTGTAATTTGAGTAACATAATATGTATAATATGTAATCTATTTTTAATAAGGAAAAACAGCTTTGTATCTTTTATTTTTTATTTGTCAAACACAAGCGTTTTTCATATAGGAACAGTATTTAGTGGGTTAGAATGACCTTCATTACCATTTTTACTGGTTTTTATCCTGGTATTTTAAATTAGAAATAGCTTGAGTTACATCATTACAGTTTGTGAATTTCATTGGAAGTGTGGTTTTTAAGTGGGGTCTTTAAAGTTTGGGAGTAATTGTCATGTAATTTGTTAGTCTGAAGAAGCTGGAGAACTGTTTCCAGCGAAAGCGCTTACTATAATAAATTATGTTCCTTTTGGAGTGGACTGGGAGTCTCTCCTTTTGTGGTTTTCCTTGGTTTTGCCGTCAGTTGCTGTTTTTGTCTTCATAATGGCGAGCGGCTCAGGTTCACCTTCACAACTACTCTTTACTCAAGAGAACGGAACAAACAACGCATCCACTGCTGCCTTGGAAGCGAATGCTGCAGGTAACCTCACTATTCTTGTGCAAGAACTATTAAAGAGAGTTGAAACTTTATTGCAACGTTTGGATGTGGGCAATGGGCAGGCGGCTCATACAGGTGCGGGTGCATCTAGTGGTCAACGAACTGAGCTGCCCTTGCAATTTCCCACAACTTCCAATGGTGGGAATAGAATGACTCTGTTAGCCCTAAACCAATTGAATATGGCGAATGAAGAGAGTCGTTTGAGACTGATGATGGGGGCCAACTCCCACTTAATAACACACACAGAATTGGTGATGTGTTGAAAACTGATGCTTTTTTGAGAGAAGCTTCCTTTTTCACTAACATCAGTATTTCAAATGACTGGGTCACCAACAATAACAATGTTACCAACTCCCTTGTGGGGTATCTAAATGAATTTGATCAGAAATTATTTAAATGTAGGAAACTACAACTTGAAGTAGTATGGTTGACAATTCAGCCTTGCTGGTCCACCGGACTGAGCTGATCAGAAGCAACCAACAACGACATATTCCCCAACAATATGAGCAACAGCTGGGATGAATTCTGCTGTTCATGGCAACATTAACAATCTGCAGGATTTTCGATTGAACAATGACCCACAACAATATTATCCGAACCGACACACCAACAACAGGAGGCAGGGTCAGAACAGGAAACATCAGAATCATAAGATGAGATAAGAAAGAGACCTGCCACAAATTATAGTAAGTACTGAAGGGGATTTTAAGATTTTTAATTTTAGTTCCCTTCGGGTGGACAAGGACATTGTCAACTTTTTCTCCAAAGGTCTGACTTTTGTGCCTGATAAGAGGGCTAATTTGGTCAAGACGATTATCAACCTTAAGTTGTTTGTACGCAAGCTGAACCACTCTTACCTTATGGGGTCCAACTCAACATTGAATAATAACCTGAGGGTCTCTAGCCTTTTTAATCCACAGTTGCAAGAAACTTTAGCTTTATTTGAAAAAGCTTGCAAAATTGATTTCAGAAGGCTGTTGGTTAATAACACCTTGCATTCAAACAAGCACAATAATATTACTAATGAAGAAATTACATTCATTGAGTTATTGAATGTATGTAAAGTATGGGTTATGAAACCCGACAAGGGGGGAGGGCTAGTATTCATGGATCAACATAAATATATGAGCAGAATGCAGGCTGTTTTAGATAGTGCTGTGTATGAACAGGTCAGTCTCAACCAAGTCAGTGGTGCTTATAGGACTATAAACAACATCTTAAAATGAATTTGTTCTTGGAAAGGAGCATAGACATTGACACCTTACACTATTTAAATATGCTAGCACCTATTATTCCAACCTTTTTTGGTACCCCCAAAATCCACAAGGATCTAAATAATCCACCCTTTAGACCGATTGTGGATGGTAGGGGGTCCATTACCTATGCGTGTGCCAAATATGTTGATTCCAAGTTGAAGCCAATAGTTAGATCTGAGCCTCAAATCTGTCACGACTCATGGCAGTTTCTTGAGAATGTCAAAAATATTGAATACGATGACAGTTTAATTTTCATTACTGTGGATGTTAAAGACTTGTACACCGTTATTCCTCAACAACTTGGTGTAGAATGGGTTAGAGACTTCCTCCACCTTAAGGGTTTAGATGACAAAGACATCTATGCCATTGAAACACTCCTAGAGATTGTCCTGACTAACAATTTTCTGTTTTTTGACAACCAGTTTTTTTCTACAGAATAGTGGGGCAGCCATGGGTGCCCCTTGTGGCAGCAGCTTCGCTAATAGTGTTATGGCTTACTGGGAAAGAGTTTTTTTATTTAAAAACCTGATATTTAGGGAATATGTAGCCTGGTACACGACATACCAGGATGACATGTTCCTAATATGGAAAGGTGAAATATCTTTGATTCAACCATTTATACGAAATCACAGCATTTACCAACTTTTTAGATTTCACATTCCAAATAGGGTATGAAGAGACAGATTATCTTGATATCACCTGTCTAAGGATCGCCCGAACACTAGATTTAGGACAACTATTTTCCGTAAGCCAACCTACTCGAATGCGTTCTTGCATTTCACAAGCTGCCACCCGCTGCACCAAAAGAAAGCGTTAGTGAAAGGGCAGGCAGTAAGGGCAGCAAGAATGGTTTCTGACTTTGCAGATTTCATCACAGAATGTGAACACTTAAAATCTATGTTTAGCAAGAGGGGCTGTCCACAGGCCTTCATCGAACTTATATTCGATGAAGTCATTAATAAAAGATGTTCAGGACATTTTTCTCCCTTGGTGTTTAAAGGTTATGACACAGTCCCCTTTTTATCACAGTCAGATTTAGACATCAGTTATACTTGTGATTTAAGTCCCAGACAGGACATCAGATTTCTGACAATTTACTCTTTAGACTTTCAACATATTAGAGAGATTTCAGTAAAAATTGGGTGTTTATCCAAGATGACCATGGGCTAAGAAAAGTTTTCAGCCAAGTTCCCCATTTAACTTATAGAAGGGGCTTGAATTTGAAAAGCTTGGTTGAGAATGCTAAAAACACAGCTAATGGTTGCATAGGTATGAGTAAATGTGGCAGATGCCACCAATGTAAATTTATTAAAGTAACCAACAAAATAAAAATTAGAGATAGAGAATATGTTTTGGATGCTGAATTTAACTGCGATTCCCAGGGGGTGGTCTACGCAGCGGTTTGCGACTGCTGCAAAGCTTTCTATTTAGGAAAAACTGAATGAAAAATTAAACAAAGAATTTATGAACACCTATACAGTATAAATAACATCATTATTACTGATGCCCTAGCTAAACATATTTTGGAATTGCCTTTACATAGGTTTTCATTTGGAGTGTTGCAAAAAGTAGAGAAGAATTTAAGAGGGGGTCCCTGGGATTTAGTACTTGAGGAAGCAGAATTAGAGCCCACAAACCACCAGGGTTGAACGAGGCACTGTAAATAAAATGTTTATTAAAAAAGAAAGCTCTAGCCAGGTAATTATGTATAGATGCCTAATAAGTTGTAGTAAAACGGTGTATAATGTTTTAGAGCATCTATAAATACACACTACCAGATTAAAATTAATTTGGTTAGGTTTACAGCGTATTTTATGTGCACAATAATCTTATTTATCTAAGATATTCAGAGTTCCATTTAATAACATTGTGTATAGTTGTTGACAACAAGTATGGCAAATTTAATTGTCCATAGCTTTTTGTATGTGGTTTGTAATTTGAGTAACATAGTAATATGTATAATATGTAATCTATTTTTAATAAGGAAAAACAGCTTTGTATTTTTTATTTTTTATTTGTCAGACACAAGTGTTTTTCATATAGGAACAGTATTTAGTAGATTAGAACGACCTTCATTACCATTTTTACTGTTTTTTATCCTGTTATTTTAAATTAGAATTAGCTTGAGTGACATCATTATGGTTTGTGAATTTCATTGGAAGTGTGGTTTTTAAGTGCGGTCTTTAAAGTTTGGGAGTAATTGTCATGTAATTTTTTAGTCTGAAGAAGCTGGAGAACTGTTTCCAGCGAAAACGCTTACTATAATAAATTACGTTCCTTTTGGAGTGGACTGGAAGTCTCTCGTTTTGTGGTTTTCCTTGGTTTTGCCGTCAGTTGCTGGGTTTTTTTTCTACATTAGAGTAACAGACACTGGAATTGCTTTACATTGACAAGCCTGGATGTGTCTCCACAATTTTGCGGAGAACTTCAAGACATCCTTTTTGAATGCCTCTTTTGAGAAGTCCACCCTGTTTGTGCCCAAAGTTAAGTGCACACTAACTAGAAGTGAAAAAGAAAGCAAAACCCTGATGTAACTCTCATCCCTCAAAAGACCTTCTTCCGGAACCTAAAGGGTGGTAAGAAGCTATGGTTCCAACAGTGTCGGTTTTGCACGTGACACTGCTGGAGATAGACCACTGAGGGACAGAGGAGGGAAGGACAGCAGCAGTCGACATCGCCTTTGAGGCACAGGCGGTCTGCAGAATCAGGAGTTCCTGGCCCCTTTGCCAGCAAACCCCTTCTAGCACTCCTGGAAGTTTTCTTGGCTGCTGCAGTCTGGTGGCAGTCAGGGGCACTTGTCTTTGCACCCTCATGCATGGTTAGCCATCACACATGATTCTTGGATGTAGAGAGTAGTATCCAGAGGCTGTATTATTCCCTTTATTTTCCAACTGTAAATGTCAAAAAAGAAAGCTTACTGATGTTCCTCCCCCCTCATGGGAAGACAGCAGCTCAAGAAATCGCAAAACTGCTAGACAAATGAGTCATCGAGGAAGTCCAACCAGACCAGCAGTGTTCTGGAGTCTAGGTATGGTTCTTTTTCGTTCCAAAGAAAAATCAGGACCTCAGCCACCTAAACAAGTTTGTAAAATAGACAAAATTCTGGATAGTCACGTTTCAGTTAATTTTACTCCTTGTAAGAAAGGATGACTGGATGTGTTTGGTGGGCATGTAGTATGCCTACTACCACATACAGATCGGCAGGCAGTCCAGAAGGTCCCTTTGCTTTCGTCTGGGAGCCGGCAATTTTCAGTTCAGGTCACTGCCTTTCAATCTCACCATAGCACCTCTCAACACACTGGGTATTCACCAGATGTATGGCAATGGTTGCAGCACATCTCAGACTCCAAGGGTTTCTGGTGTTCCCAGATCTAAACAATTAGGTCATAACTGCTACCATGAAGGGTGTAGTAATCTGATCCAGAGACTCCTTGCTTCAGTTATACCTAAACCTAGGGATCACAGTCAACCTGGAAAAGTCTAAATTAACAATTCTCCAGATTACAAAATTCATAGGATGCCACCTGGATACCACCTTGCAGATCTCCAGACTTCTGGAATCCAGAATAGTTACTCTGTGTCAGCAAGCCTCCTTGGTTCTGTCTCACCCTAAATCCCTCGGCAAGATCTGTCCTACATCTGTTGGGTTTTATGGCAGCTTCCATAACTCTTGTTCTTCACGATTTCATATGATGGTGTTAGAGTGGACCCTCTCTGTAGAATGGTCTGTGCTGCGTCACGTTATGCTCTTCCCAATCAATCTCACTAGCATCTGCAGACAGCATGTTCAGTGGTAGTTGTATATTCCTGTAGTCTCTCTAGGCTGCCCCTTTATCCTCCCTTCCTCAGTAGCCAAAGTAACCGCGGGTGTTCCCTGTTGGTGTGGGGCGAGCAGACATTTTGAGAGAGACTGTCCAAGGCAAGTGGACTTCAGCAGAGGCCAAGCTTCTCATCAGTGTGCTGGAGATGAGGACAGTCCTCCTAGTATTTGAAGGTCTTCCAAGACTCTCTCCCCAGGGGTGTGATTGCAGTTCAGACAGACAGTATGTCAGTGGTCTGGTACCTCAACAAAGGGGGCACCCACATGGATCCTTTGTCAGGAAGCCATGAGAGTATGATAGTGGGTGATGTTTTCTCAGTGCTGGTGCTTTCTAGTTGCAGTGCCCGTCCTGGTGAGATCTAGTGTAATAGTGGACAAACTTGAGCAGATCCATCCTTCTCACTCATGAGTGGTCTGTCAATCAATTGAGGGCTGCCAGGATCTTTAGCCACTGGGGATAGCCTTGTTATGACCTGTTTGCTACCCTGTTCAACACCAAATGTAGTGGCTTTATTGCCCTGATTCCGATGAGGGAGAGTCACCAAGGAACACTGTAGTCCACACTTGGCCCCTGGATCTGTTGTACACTTATCCTCCCACTCCCCACATAACCAAGTTCCTTCAGAAAGTAATATGATGCAAGGTGAAGGTGATTCTCATTTCCCCCTTTTGGCCTTGACAGATATGGTTCCCCTTCCTGTGCTCTCACATGGTGTACGCTCCCTGGGTGTTGGATCCTCTTCCAGATTTGATTTTTCATCTGTCCAGCAAACCCCACTTGAACATCAAAGCCCTGAAGCTGTCCGTTTGATTTCTCCACTTCCAATGATGGACAGAAATCCCAGGCATTACTTCTCTGTACTGCATATATTGCTGTCATTTCAAAAGTCTTTTGCTCATAAAGTCCGTAGAAGCAAGTGAGAGATTATCATTTGGACAACCTCCAAGGGTCTGGATCTTTGAGTTTCATTACCATCAATTCTGGATTTCTTGGTAAGTTTGTTTCATGCATGAGATGGCTACTACACCATCAAGGTTCAAATGACAGCTGTTTTCAGTTTTCACATGGGGAAGATTACACTCATATTGCCTCATTAAAGCTATCTATGGCCTTTTTGAGGGGTACCATTCTCCTATGACCTCCTTTACAGGACCCCGTTTCACCTTGGGTTATTACTCTTATTCCAGGGCTTAACTAAGCCCCCTTTTGATCTTGTAGTTACGGTGGAGCTGAAATTTCTTTCTTGGAAATGCTTTTTTTGTAGTGGCAATTACATCAGCAAGGAGGATTTCAGAACTTCAGACTCTGTCATGTAAGCCTCCTTATTTGGTGCTCCACAAAGATAGGATCTGATGATGTCATTTTCATTCATTCCTCAATGCATGGGTCTCCGATTTGACTTGACCAATATGTTTGGATTCATGGATCTGACTCTTGAGCTCCTCCCTTTACCCACAGTGCCCCTTATTTGCCAGATTCCATCAGATCTTGTTTGCCACTCTAATGATTCAGTCACAGTTGCATTCTCCAAGCTCTGGGTTGCAGTTGTTAGGTTTTCTGAGTACAAAGGTAACATTTATTTTTCATTTGTGATATTTATATTACCACTTCTATAGAACCCTTCCTCTCTTTACCCCTTTTGGTAGACTTTCTAATCTTTTATTCTACCTATTAGAGGTATTTCTCGTGTAGGCCTTTTCTTACCTTACTTCTAAGGTAATTTCTCTTTTATTACCATTGTTGGTAGAAAACTTTTTTTCTATCTAACACACACAAAAAAACGGATTAGTATATTATTGCTGCTGTTTGCTGTTTCACTGTTGGTATGGCTGACAAGCTTACCAATTTTAAAAAGTGCACTTCCTGTGGGCATAAGATACCCAATTCTGATGGCCAGAGGGAGTGCATATATTGTTTAACTTTAGGTCCTTCTCATTTGCAGGTGCCTTGTGTGATATGTGCCAGCTTTAATTTGAGGGCAATTAGTGATGGGTGGAACAAGTTGGTGTTGAAGGGGCTTTTGGCAGCTTCTTCCTCTTCTACTGCTTGTCCTTCTGGGGTTCAAACCCACTGTAAAAAGCAAAGGTCATTGGAGCTCAGGGAGCACAGAAAGCTCTCTCCTACACAGTCTCCTGGGTTTGGTCCAAGTTCAGAGCCAACCTCTAATGTTAGTGTCGGATTCGACAACCTCTACAGTAAAGTCTTCTCAGATCAGGAGTCCAAGATTTTCTCTGGAATCTCTCTCCTACACTAAGTTCTCCATTTTTACAGGAGACTCCCAGGAAGCCGTCTCGCCTAGCTTCCACAACTTCTTCACTGAGGTCCTCCCAAAGTCTTTCCAAGGCAGATGTGGTCAAGATGATGAGAAAATTCCTTAGGGCACAAATTCAGATGGGAGTGTTACCAGCTGCATCTCCCATCGGATCTTTAAGCTTTCAGCCACCTTCATACCCCATAGGAACTCCTTCTCTAATCCAATCCACCGTTTTGGAGCCATTGGAGAGTGCGAAGAGTCAATGTGTTTGATCCAAAGATATCACCTTTTTCTTTGGAGACGCTGGTTTCCTGACCTAATCGGCACTGATTCCCTACTGAGCAGGACAAGACTTGGAGCTGAAGCATTGGTATTGAGTTTGGGGGGTTGACTTCAACTCTGAGGTTTTTGGAACTGTCATTTCCTCATGGAGCCTCAGCGCTGGACAGCTCAGGTCTGTCTCCCTTCTCAAAGGAGAGATCCATAAGGGGTGGAGAACTGACTGAGCCAAGACCTTCTGCTCCAGTGTTGTTGGTTTCTACTTCTAGTGGACATTCTGTCTTCCAAGTAGTGGAGAGGGTTTTCTCACATCCCAGAGAGTCTTCTACTCTCCCTTTCTCTGATCTTATACCTGTTCCCCCAACAGATTTTGAGCTCTATGTCTTGTCATGCTTCTCCACAGGGACAACCAGCCGATAAAAGCTTCCAGACGGTTCCTCCCCACCTCTTCTGATAGCTTTCTGGTGGGCTTCTTCAGTGGGATGTGCAAGAGGAGGCACTTAGATTCCTCTCAGGAATCTTTAACCAAAGACACTGATTTTGATGAGGGGGGAAGGGTACCCTAGGTCCCCACCTGAGGATGTCTCCTTTAGAGAGATTTTAGAGATCCTGCACCAAAAAGGGGCTTGGGCCTCACAAAGCCCTTCCCAAAAGGAATTGGTGTTTATGGAAGCCTTTGGCACTGGCCCATCTGCATCTTGGGTCCCCCCCCCCCCAGCGGATGACCTTATAGACCTTGTCTCCTTCTGGTCATGGAAGGAACTGGATACCATGGAGCCAATCCCCCATTGATTGGACAAGATTCTAGGAGGCCCGAAAGACAGGCAGTATTTGAGTAAGGGGATCCCTGTGGATGCTGTGGTTGTGGCCGCAGCCACCAAAAAGAAACTAGGCAAACAGAGTTCCTCTGTCTACCCTCCTAACAGAGATTCTAGGGCATTGGACAGATTGGGAAAGTGGGTTTACTTTTCGGTGATGTTTGCCTTGTGATCACTCAACTACCTGGCATATTTTACTAGATTACAGAGGGACTTGATCAAAGAACTCTCTATTTGCCTCAGGGTCCATGTTGGCAGAGGAAGAGAAAACCTACTCCTCCCAACTGACCACCCTACATTCCCTATCTAAAATGTCCATGAGGTTAATATCTCATTTTGCTAAAGGTTCCTCACAGGCTGCTGGTTCAGGCATAGCCATTAGGAGACATGCCTGGATGAGACTGTGTGATTTTGCTGAGCCCTTTAAATCCTCTTTCATTAGTGCTCCTGTGGGCTCACAGTTGAAAACTCACTTTCCCACAGTGAGAAAGATGGAAAGACCTTGCCTGCTGTTGGAATCTGTTTCTCTACCCCACAGAGATCTTTCTCTAGGAATCAGCGTGAGGGTAAGAAGATGTGGTTCCGAAAATCTCAAGGACCTTTTCAAGACTCACATGGGGATTTTTCTCCCAGAGGCAGAGGGGGAAATAATAATGGCAGTTGCTGTCCTTGCAGCAGAGGGGGTCTGCTGAACCAAGGGTCTCGAGATTCTTTCTTGGACAGGCCCTTTCAGAGCTCCTGAAAGGTTGCCCAGCTGTTCTCTGGAGACAGTCCGGGAGTGCTTTTCTTTGCAACCAAACTCCTGGACAGCAATCACAGGAGATTCTTGGGTACAAAGGATCATATCTACATGATATTTCATTCCCTTTTCAGAAAACCCCTCACAAAAGAGACGTCTCCCTGATGTTCCACCCAATCAGGAGTTAGCAGCATTAAAAATTCTAAAGCTGCTAGAAAAGAGAGTCATCCTAAAGGTCCCACCAGACCAAGCAGGATCCAGAATTTACTGAAGGTTCTTTTTAGTGTCAAAGAAATCAGGTGACCTGAAACCTATTCTAGATCTCAGTCATCTAAGTCTATTTGTGAAAGACTCCAAGTTCTAGATGGTCATGGTTCAGTCCATCCTGCATCTTCTACAGAAGAATGACGTGCTCAATAGATCTTCAAGATATATGTTATCACAACAAAATAAACAGGCAGACTTAAAGATAGCTGCACTTTCAGCTGGGAGCCAGTCATTACCAGTTTAGAGCCCAGTCCTTTAGTCTCACCACAGCCCCCAGGATATTCACCAAATGCATAGCAGTGGTAGCAGCTCATGTCAGATTGCACAGATTCAGAGTATTTCCTTATTTAGCCAAGTGGCTTCTTTCTGCACCAATCAAAGATTTCCTAGAGAAGGTTAGGGATTACTTACTCCAGTTGTGTCCATTCCTAGGGATAATAAATCTTTCCAAGTCCCAACTTCAACCAGTTCAAGTCTTGGAGTTTATAGGGGGTCACCTAGACAGTCAGACAGTTCACATTCTTACCTCGGAGCAGAATTTATTCCCTAAGATTGCATGTCTGACAGATTCTAGACCATCCCTATCCTCCTGCAAGACTGGTTCTTCAAGCCTTAGACCATCCCTATCTTCCTGCAAGACTGGTTGTTCAAGCCTTAGATTTGATGACTACAGTGATCACCATATTACCCTTTGCTCGCTTTCAAGTGAAAATTCTCCAGTGGATCCTATCAGTACAATGGTCAAGGCTTCAACATCCTTTAAAGTATCCTGTAAAGATTTTTTGAGCCTGCAAGGATTACCTACTTTGGTGGATCTAGTCCAACAAGGTTTGTCAGGAACACCCATTTATCTTTCCTCCCCTGAAGGCCATGCTGACTACAGATGCCTCCCAATTGGGGTGAGAGTGGGACATTTTTTGGGATATGCTGTTTAGGGTATGTGGTCCCCAGAACAGACCAATTTGCATATCAGTGTCTTAGAGATGAGAGCAGTCTTACTAATTTTGCAAGCCTTTCAGAACTCTCTTCCTGTGGTGACAATTGCTATCAAGGCATAATATGTCAGTGGTTTGATACATGAGTAAATGGGGTGAAACAGATCTTACCCCCTTTGCTAAGAAGCAGTGAGAGTCTGGCAATGGTCAGTCTCCTCCAGCTGCTTTCTTGTAGCAATTCACATTCAAGGGAAATGCTGCGTCTTAGCTGACAAGCTCAGAAGATCCATCCTGATGCTGCATGAGTGGTCTCTCAATCCTGTAGTGACAGAAAAGATTTTTCGTCATTGGGGTCAACCTTGCTGCAACTTCTTTGCCTGTCCCCTCAATAACAAGTACAACAGGTTCTCTTTGCTCCAATTCTCTCTCAGGTCACTGAGAGATGCTCTAGTCCACATTTAGTCCCCTCGTCTCCTGTATGCTTAACCTCCCCTTCCTTAAATATCCAAATTTCTCCAGAAAACATAATGGTTGAAGAGCAAGGTAATTCTCATTGCTCCCTTCTGGCCTCGGCAGGTGTGGTTCCCATTCATATGGTCTCATCTCCTATGTCTGCCTTGGACTCTGGACCCCAGTCCAGGTATATTGTCGCACCCATCAGGAATGATTCATCCAGACATTCTAGGCCTCAAGTTAACTGCATGGTTTCTCCAGTTCCAGTGATGGCTAGACAGTCCTGGCTTTCATTTTCATTTCATCAGATTTTATCCTCATCTCAGAAATCTTCTACCAGAAAGATTTACAAGAGTAAATGGAAGAGATTTTCATACTTGGCAGAACAAAGAAAGCTGGATCCCATCACAGCTCCAATTCCTGCTAAATAGATTTTCTGGCTTCAATTTTTCAGGAAAAGACTAGCTTCTGCACTGTAAAAGTCCAGCTTGCAGCCATCTCTAGTTACCACACAGGACATAATGCCTTCGCCCTTGCTTCTTCTAAAATTTGTAAGGCTTTTCTAAAGGGTACTGTTCTACTTAGAACTCCAGGAAGAGACCCTTCTCCACCCTGGGATCTTACTGTTTTGTTAGAGTTTAGCTCAATCCCCCTTTGAACCTTCGGCTAAGTCTGACCTGAAATTTCTTTCTTAGAAAACAATTTTTCTTTTAACCATTATGTCAGCAAGGCGAGTTTCTTTCCTCCAAGCACTCTCTTCAAAACTGCCTTATTTGGTTTTTCACAAAGACAGAGTAACATTACTTATAAACCCTTCAAAAGTTGTTTCTGAGTCAAACATGAATCAAGAAATCAGTTTATCAACCTTCTTTCCAAAATTTTACAGTAAGAGAGAATACACACTACACCTTTTAGATATACATGGACAACTTCGTTTTTACCAGACCTTGCACCACGGACCCAATACTCCCCTTCTGTAGATCTGTTTCAGGGCCAGGTGTATAGCCCGTTCATTGAATGCCCTGACACTCTGTCCGGAGTATCCACTAGATCAACCAGGAGCCTATCACAACATGATGTGGTGTGTCTTGTGGACCAGCTGTTGTTAGCCAGGGGGATACCCACACTTTCTAAGACCCATCCACTTGCTGGACCTGGGTTGGTTTATCCATGCAGTATTTGGGTTGGTTTATCCACGAACTTCATCTTACACTCCTCTTTCAACCATCTCGGTTCCGAAGCTTTCTGCTCCGACATCCTTCTTGGAACCCATCACCTCGGCGCCTACAGTGCACCTCACTCCGGCTCCGAGTTTGCCCCTTTGGTCTTCAGTTCCTGTGGAACCGGTCCTTCCTCAATCTGGGGATTGGGGGATGGGTGCTTCGGCCTGGGGCACCGAGCTGTCTTTCTCCTCGGTTCCAGCCTTCGCACTGATAGCCACGTCCGCACCGATCCTGCTTGAGGCTCCATCCATGGGGGCAGGTTCGTCTGAGCGGAGTGTGACCCCGATCCCGAGATTGTCTTTCTTGGTTCTGGGCTCCCATCCCTCTTCGGGCAGCCTGCCTTCCGTGCGATGGAGATGGCTGTGAGTTCTGGAAGCACTCATTTGATGTCGGAACCCCAGTTTTCACCCCCTGAGCTACAGCTGCCACAGACCACCCTCCCGGGATACCGGGCAGAGAAGCTGCAGGGCACCCATGTTCAGGGTACTTGCTCTTCCAAGTCCTCCTCAGAGACCCCCATGGAGGAGCTCCCTCGAAAGAGGACATGCAAGAGGAAGCACATGGACTCACCCAAGGAGTCCTTAACTGAAGACATGGATTACGATGATGGTGAAGGGTCCCCTCGGTCACCTCCTGATGATGTCTCCTTTAGAGACATCCTGGAAATGCTAAAGCAAAGAGGTGACTGGAAGCCCTCCAACCATTCATTTGAGGAGTCCGTGTTCCTGCAGGCTTTCCACACCTGGCCTTCTATCTCTTGGGCGACCCCGCCTGCCGACAAGCTCGTTGTGCAGTGCATTTGGAAGAACCCTGATTCCATTGAGGCAGTCCCTCGGAGACCAGACAAAATTCTTTCCCCTCCTGAGGAGAACCCGCATTGGTCTAAAGGGTTATCAGTCGATGCTATGATGGTGGCAGTGGCCACGAAAAAGTACTCGGCTGAGGAAAGTCATGCTGTCCATCTGCCCAACAGGGAGTCCCGGGCAGTGGACAGACTTGGGGAGCGCGTTTTTGCATCAGGGAGCTTTGCTATATGGTTCTGAACTATTTGGCAAATTTTACGAAGCTCCAGAGGGACTTGATCTTCGAACTCTCTGGGATGCTCACAGGACAATTGTCTGACAAGGTCAGCGACAAAGTGACATCACAGCTCGCAACCCTAGAATCGATATCCAACTCATCCATGAGGCTGCTTTTACATGTGACCGAAGGGACAGCTAGAGCAGCGAGTTTGGGCATTGTCATGAGGCGTCATGGCTGGATGCACATTTTTGACCTCGCCGACCCTTTCAAGTCTTCCTTTTACAATGCTCCCATCGAAACTTCGTCCTTTTTTGGCTCCAAAGTGAAGGACACGCTAGCCAGGTGCGAACAAGATGGAAAGACCCTGTCTGCCGTAGGCCTATGGTTTTCCAGTCCTCAATGTACCTTCTCCAGGAATCATAGGAGTGGGAAAACGTGGCACAAAAAAATCTCAGGGTCCTTTCCGTGCTGCATGTGGTGATGATACCCCCAGGGGCAGAGGTGGTAACGATTCAGGAAGATGCTCCTATAGAGGCAGAGGGGGTTCTTGTAACCAAGGCTCCAGGGATTCCTTCTCCAGACAGCCTTACCAGCAGTCCTCAGGAGCAGTCTGATCGCTTACCTCTGGAAGCAGTCGGGGGTCGTTTCTCTCTGCACCAAGCTGCCTGGCAATCTATTACCACCAATCGTTGGGTGCAGAGTATCATCACCAGAGGTTACACCATGACCTTTTCTTGTCAACCAAACCTACCAAGAAAACTTCCTGATGTTCCACCCAGTCAAAGGGAAGAAGCAGCTTCAGAGTTAATAAAGCTGTCTCAAGAGATAGTCATCCAACCAGTCCCACCAGACCGTCATCCAACCAGTCCCACCAGACCAACGCGGATCAAAATTGTACTCAAGATTCTTTTTGGTGCCAAAAAAGACAGGGGACTGGAGACCCATTTTGGATCTCACCAGCTTAAAACAAGTCTGTCACCCAAACCAAATTCTGGATGGTCACAGTTCAGTCCATTCTTCTCTTTTTAAGAGAAGGTGATTGGATGTGCTTGATAGATCTCCAGGATGTGTATTACCACATCAAGATGGACAAATGCTCCAAGAGCCTGCTTCACTTCCTGCTAGGGGCCAGTCATTATCAGTCTCTCTACAGCCCCCAGAGTGCTCACGAAATGCGTGGCAGTGGTCACAGCTCACTTGAGACTACAAGGATTCCGGGTGTTTCCATATCTGGATGACTGGTTCCTCACCACCCCCACCGAACATCTCCTGGTAACAGCACTGCATTATACCCTCTCTCTGGCAAACTTGTTGGGAATAACGATACATTGGGAGAAATCAAACCTTACTCCCACACAACAAATAGAATTCATTGGGGCAGTGTTCAATACCCAGTCCTGTCTAATATCACTCCCAATTCACAAACTCCACTGACTGCGCCTCCAGCTCCGAGTGATACTCTCTCAAACAAATGATCTGAAGTAGGCAGACTTCATTCGTCTGCAACCTGTGGGTATCGGATCCGATCTCGGATCCGAGCCGGCAATTCAAAAGCTTAGGCTCCGAGCTCCTAGCTCCTCCCTCTTACCCATAACCCCTTGCCAAGCCCTGACTGACCCCAGATTTCGTTTGCCGCTTTTCAAGAAGCAACGGAATTCTAGAGCTCCTGGCGTGGTTTGAGATAAGTGTAGTTTTTCTGACAGGAAAATTTTTCAAATTCTCTATTTTTGTTATTAATATAGTTAGAGTTGTGTGTGGTTAAGGCTTTCCTCCCTCTTTAGTTAATTTTTCTCGGGTTTTCGTAATTTGTTTGTGTGTGTGTGTGTTTAGGCCTTAGGTGTAATGTCTGAAGCCCCTAAGGCTGTTTTTGAAATGTACCGAGTGTGGCCATAAGCTGTCCCCAGCAGATGGCCACACTCGTCGCATCTTGGGGGTTGAACACCTGTCTTCTGGTTGTACCATTTGTGCAGGGTTCAACCCCCGGGCTTTAAGGGAACGGAGGTCAAAGTTGGTGCTGGCGGGTCTTTTACCCCAGATACTGCTTCGCCTCTGCCCTCCAGTCAGCAACCTGTTGCTGTGAGTTCTCCCTCCGGCTGGGACTCAACCTCCCTTAAAGTTGCCGGAGGGGAAGGATTCTTCTAGGGAGAGACAGAAGGAGAGGCACAGGGAGAAGCACCACAAGAGGAGAGCCGAAGCTTCCAGTTCGGCTCCTCCATCTAAGCGGGCCTCCCTGTGCCTTCTAGCTTTCCTCCTCCTCGGCTCCACTCCCCTCGGTTCTCTCCTGGACCCGAGGAGGAGGAGGCTAGCCCTTCCAGGAGGTCACCGAGACGGCTCTCTAGGTCCGCTTGGTGGCCTCCTCTAGATCGACCTTTTCTATGAGCGAAGCTGATATGGACCGGATGATGAGGAAATTCATCCAGGCCCAAATGCAAATGGGAGTGCTCCTAGCCCCCCCCAACCGGGAGGGCTTGACCCTTTTTCGCCCTTAGCTCCTTCTCCGACCCATACCACGGGTTCGGAGCTATCGGCGCCGTGCAGATTTGGATCCGGGGTGGGTCGGATCCGATGGGTCGGCGCACCTCGGGTCCGTCCCATCCCTTGAGTGCTTGGTGCCGGACCCGACCTCGGAGCCGAGGCCGAGCCTCGGATCCGAGGGAGCTGGTGTGTCTTCGGCCCGCCCAGGTCGGAGCACACTGGTCTCTCGGATCCGACGGTTTCGGCTCCGACTCCGATCCGTACGTCGGATCCGAGTGGGGGTCGGCTCTCGGGGCTTAGAGAAGCTGGCTCCCCCTCGGCTTTCAACGTTATGGAAAGGGCACTGTCGAGGACATCCGGACCCCCGGTCCCTGCCACGGCTCCATCCCGCACTCCATTGCAGTTGGGCCAGGAACACACCAGCCGGTCCCAGGGACAGCCCGCCTCGATGTCCCAAGTGGTTCCCTTGGAACATCCATCTGCTGAAGAGTACTCCTCGGACAGCCCCCCCGATGAAGTACCTCAGAAGCGCAAGTGCAAGAGGAGGCACATGGACTCCCCTGAGTCCGTCACTGAAGACACGGACTTGGATGAAGGGGAAGGCTCCCCTAGGTCACCCCTGAGGACGTCTCATTTGGAGACATCATGGAGATGTTAAGGATCAGGGGGGGGTGGTCTGCCCCCAAGGCTTCTTCGGACGAGTCTGTGTTCTTGGAGGCATTCGAGGCGGGCCCTTCTACCTCTTGGGTGTCCCCTCCTGCTGACGCCCTGGTAGATCTTATATCTATCAGGGCGTGGAAGGATCCGGACACCATTGAGCCTATCCCTAAGCGCCCGGACCGCATTCTTTCTCCTCCATCAGACCGCACCCACTGGAGTAAGGGTCCCCCAGTAGATGCCATGATGATGGCTGCAGCCACGAAGAGGGAATTGGCCCAGGAGAGTCCCTCCGTCCATCCTCCGGGCAAGGAGTCCTGTTCGATGGATCGCATTGGGAAGCGAGTTTTTAGTTCAGCGACCTTCTCCTTGAGAGTGCTGAACTACATGGCACATGTCATTAGGATGCAGCGAGATCTGATTAAAGAATACGCTGCATCTCCCCCGGAGTCCATCTCGAGTGAGGATAAACAGGTTTACTCCACCCAATGGCCACTCTCAGATCTGTATCCAATACATCTATGCGGCTGCTGTCTCATGCTACTGAGGGAGCCGCTAGAGCCAGCGGAGCAGGCCTTGTCATGAGGCGACAGGCCTGGCTCCGCCATTGTGATTTTGCTGAGCCCTTCAAGGCGACCTTCGCGAATGCCCCTTTCGATGGTTCTGCCTTGTTTGGCAAGACTGTTCGCGAGACATTAGTCCAGAGCGAAAAGGACGGAAGACGCTGTCTGCCGCCGGAGTCCGCTTCTCAGCTCCCCAGAGGTCCTTCTCTAAGAACCAAAAGGGACAGAAGAAGATGTGGTTCCGGAAGTCGCAGCAGTCCCAACCTGCTCCAGATAACCAGTCCTTCCGTGGCAGAGGAGGACGGGGAGGTCGTCGTGCCAGAGGCAGGGGGGCTCCTGGCAATTTTGGGTCCAGAGAACCCTTCTCTGAGAGACCCACGCAGCAGGCCTGAAGGGTTGCCCGGCTGTCCGTCTCTGGAGGCAGTCGGGGGGCGGTTTTCGATGCACCTGACTTCTTGGGAGTCCATAACAACAGACAGTTGGGTGCTTCGACTTATATCCAGAGGATATTCAATACCCCTAATCAAGATTCCCAAATCTCGCAGCCTCCCAGATGTTCCACCCGACCAAAGGGAGGCAGCTCTCAAATCGAGCAGCTGCTAGAAAAGAGCCATCCAGCGTCCCCAGATCAAGCCGGATTAGGGTTTTACTCCAGGTTCTTTTGGTGCCAAAGAAGACGGGGACTTAAGACCAATTTTAGACCTTTCCCTGTTGAACCTGTCAGTAACCAAGCAAAGTTCCGGATGGTCACCCTGCAATCTATACTCCCACTCTTGAGGGAGAACGACTGGATGTGTTCCATAGACCTCAAGGATGCGTACTACCACATTCGGATGGACAGACGATCCAGGAGGTTTCTTCGCTTCGGCTGGGAGCCAGTCATTATCAGTTCAGGGTCCTCCCCTTTGGTCTCACCTCAGCCCCCAGGGTGTTTACCAAGGTGTTAGCGGTGGTAGCGGCCCACCTGAGGCTCCAGGGATTACAGGTCTTTCCGTACCTGGACGACTGGCTCCTGACGGCATCATCAAGGCATCTTCTGTGCTCAGCCAGGGATTACTTCCTTCAACTAGCACCAAGGCTGGGCATCACGATCAACTGGGAGAAATCTTTTCTGAATCCAACTCAAATTATAGATTTCATAGGAGGAAGACTAGACACCAGATCAATGCGAGCCTTCCTCACCCCAGACCGTATCGTCAGCCTGAGGTGTCATGTGACAGCAATCCTTCAACCATCTCCAACTGCAGCTTCGGTCCTGAGGGCCCTAGGTTCTATGGCGGCAGCTATCCCGCTTCTAATTCATGCCCGTTTACGCATGCGGGTTCTTCAATGGACCCTTCAAGTTCAGTGGTCTCCTCTTTGTTCGTCTCTAAACGCTCCGATTGCGGTCAGCAGAGCGTGCAGGGACTCCCTTCTGTGGTGGCTTCTTTCTCCGGAGCCCCTAGCAGGAAGACCTTTTTGCGCTGCATTTCCCGGGCCACAGTGACCACGGACGCTTCTTGCCTCGGGTGGGGGCATTCTGCGGAAAGATTGTCCAAGGCACGTGGAATCCCACAGAGACGTCATTGCATATAAATGTCCTGGAAATGAGGGCGGTGCTCCTAGCGTTGCAAGCACTTCACCACGTTCTTCCTACAGGGACTATTGCGATTCAGACAGACAACATGTCCGTAGTCTGGTATATCAACAAGCAGGGAGGAACCAGGTCTTACCCCTTTGTCGAGAGGCCATGAGAGTCTGGGAATGGGCAATTTCCACCAAACGCTTTCTGATAGCAACGCACATTCCGAAAGTCCAACATCCTTGCGGACAAGCTCAGTCGCACCATCCTTTCTCCACACGAGTGGTCCCTCAATCTTCAAGTAGCGAAGAAGATTTTTGCCGTTTGGGGGCACCCCTGTTGCGATCTTTTGCTTCTCCCTCAAACGCCAAATGCGACAATTTCTTCGCTCTGCTTCCCCCACCAGGGGAGTTCCCGAGGGATGCTCTGGTGCATGCTTGGCCTCCCGGTCTCCTTTATGCCTACCCTCCACTTCCTCTGATGCAGAGGTTTCTGCAGAAAGCCAACAGTTTGGGGAGCAGAATGATTTTCATTGCCCCATTCTGGCCTCGACAACCTTGGTTCCCCTTCGTATGGTCTCACAAAATCAATCCACCATGGATTCTGGATCCAATTTCGGATCTCATCTCTCACCCTCTGGGAATGCCAGTTCCCAATCTGCGGACCCTGAAGTTGACAGCTTGGCTGCTCCAATTCCAACCTTAATTAGGACTCCCGGTATCTCTTCACCGGTCAAAGCCATTTTGGTGGCTGCTCATAAACCTTCCACCAGACAGGTTTATCGGAGTAAATGGAAGAGGTTCTCTATATGGGCAGGACAGAGAACTGTGGATCCTTTTTCAGCACCTATCTCTGCGGTGCTAGATTTTCTAACAGACCTCTTTCATCAAGGGGCTAGTTCTTCCACGATTAAGGTACAATTGGCGGCTGTCTCGCATTATCACATTGGCCAGGACACAGCTCCCCTTATGACAGCGAAATTATGCAAAACTTTTCTCAAAGGAGTTTTTTTGTTAAGGCCTCCAGTCAAGGAGGTTGTACCGCCTTGGGACTTGTCTTTAGTCCTGCAGGCCCTTACTGCTCCTCCCTTTGAGCCTGCAGCTTCTGCTGATTTAAAATACCTTTCCTGGAAGACTGCCTTTCTGGTAGCTATCACTTCAGCCAGAAGGGTGTCTGAGCTTCAGGCTCTGTGTGTCAAACCGCCTTATCTTTCTTTCTTCCCTGATAGGGTGTGCCTCAGGACCAATCCATCTTTTCTTCCGAAGGTCTCTTCTGAATCCAATATTAACCAGTCAATCAATTTGCCTGTCTTTTTCCCAAGTATTCAAACAAAGGAGAATACAAATTGCATTCATTGGATGTTCATAGACAATTACGTTTTATATTAACAGGACAGCTGGCCACAGGAAATCAGATCAGCTGTTCGTCTCCTTTGCTAAATTTGCTCTGGGTAAAGCAGTGTCTAAAGTCACTCTATCTAAATGGATTGCTAATTGCATTCTGCAGGCATATGACACTTCAGGCAGACCTGCTCCTCAGAGGGTTACGGCTCATTCTACTAGGGCAGTTTCTCGTCAGCCGCCTTTAAGTCCCGTGTTTCGTTGGATGATATCTGCGCTGCAGCTACTTGGGCCTCGCCTCATACTTTTATTTCTCATTACAAGGTGGATGTTGTTTCTAGAGGAAGAGCATCCTTTGGCTCAGCGGTGCTCGGAACATCCTTCCATGACGGCCGCCCAAGATTCAGGTAGCTAGGGACTCTGTCCCACAGGTTGCAGACGAATGAAGTCTGCCTACTTCAGATTTAGAAGTTATGTACTCACCATAACGTTCCATCTGAGTAGGTGACTTCTTTCTGATGTTACCATCCCTCCATCCCCCTGACCTTTATAGAGCGAGTATTTATGCTGTTTTAGTATACTGTGGTCAGTATTTTGAGGCAAACTCAATCTGAGGTCAGTCAGGGCTTGGCAAGGGGTTATGGGTAAGAGGGAGGAGCTAGGAGCTCGGAGCCTAAGCTTTTGAATTGCCGGCTCGGATCCGAGATCGGATCCGATACCCACAGGTTGCATCCGAATGAAGTCACCTACTCAGATGGAACGTTATGGTGAGTACATAACTTCTAATTTCAGCGAGGGAAGCTCTTCAGGCCCTAGGCTCTATGGCAGCTTCAATTCCAGTAGTGCCTTTAGCAAAGCTACATAGGCGGATCCTGCAATGGCTCCTCCTTTGTCAATGGTTCCCAAATTGTCACCCCCTCTGTTGCCAGATTCGAATAACCAACTCCTGAAAACAGGACCTCCTTTGGTGCATGAGGCCAGATGCAGAACTTTGGAATCGCCCATTTCAATCCCCTCAGCCCACAGGCATTGTGACCACGGATGCTTCCGTGATCGGGTGGGGGGGGGGGGGCATTTCCAGGGAAAGACAGTCCAAGTCACATGGTCTACCTCAGAGACCCACCTGCATATCAGTGTAATGGAACTGAGAGCACTGCTTTTAGCATTGCAGGCCTTTCATTCATCTCTCCCTTCTGAGACAATTGCAGTTCAGTCAGACAGTATGTCAGTGGTCTGGTATATCAGCAAGCAAGGAGGAACCAAAGAAACCCCTTTGTCAAGAAGCCATGAGAATTTGGCAGAGGGCAATAGCTTCCAACCACTTTCTGATAGCAACACATATCCCAGGGAGCTCCAATGTGATTGTGGACAAACTGAGCAGATGCATCCTCCTGCCTCATGAGTGGTCCCTCAATCCCGAGGTAGCAACAGAAATCTTCAGCCACTGGGGCCAGCCTTGCTGCAATCTTTTTGCCTGCCCATCGAACAACAAGTGGAACAGCTATTTCACCCTACTTTCCCCGGAGGTGGAGTCCCTGAGGGATGCTGTAATCCACGATTGGCCCATGGGACTTTTTTACGCTTATCCTCCCATTCCCCTGATTCCACAATTTCTAAAGAAAGCTCTTCGGTTGAGATGCAAGGTGATCCTCATAGTGCCATTCTAGCCTCGACAAGTTTGATTCCCATTCCTTCGGCCTCACCTAGTATGTGGATTCTGGACCCTCTACCAGGTCTGGTTACTCACCCCAAGGGTTGAGTCACCCAAATCTGTCCAGTCTCAAGCTGACAGGTTGGTTTCTCCACTTCCATTAGTCACCAGGCAAGCTAATCTCCCCTTGCCTGTTCAAAACATCATTCTGGCCTCTCATAAACCATCCACCAGAAGACTATATCAACATTAAAGGAAAAGGTTCTCCATCTGGTCCAAGGATAACATGCTAGACCCGTATTCGGCTCCACTAACTGCGGTGGTTCAATACTTGGCTAAGTTTTTTTGATAATGGAGCCTCTGCCTCTACCGTACGAGTACACCTAGTGACAATTTCTAATTTCCACAATGGTATAGATGGCACTATGGCCTATGGAAGGCCTTCCTCAAGGGGACCTCTCATATCAGTCCTCCTAATAGACAGCCCATGGAACCATGAAACCTCACTTTAGTCCTTCAGTCTTTGACTCAAAAACGTTTTGAACCTGCTGCGAAATGTGACCTAAAGGTTTTGTCTTGGAAATCTTTTTTCTTGGTAGCCATCACGTCTGCCAGAAGGGTCTCCGAGCTGCAGGCATTGTGTATCAAGAGGCCCTATCTGGTCTTTCATAAAGACAGAGTTTCACTTCAGATGAATCCATCCTTCCTCCCCAAAGTTGTTTCTGAATTCTCCATAAACCAGACCATTGACCTGCCAGTGTTCTTTTAGAATTTTGCCAATAGAGGAGAGTACTGCCTTCACTCCTTGGACGTACATAGGCAACTGAGATTTTGCCTAGACAGGACCAAACCTATCCGTAAATCTGAACAGCTTTTCATATCTTTTTCTGGGCCCAGAATGGGAGATGCGGTTTCCAAGGTTACATTATCAAAATGGTTAAGGGATTGCATACGTTTCATCTATTCCCTCAGTCACGAACCTATGCCAAAAGTTAAAGCTCGCTCCACTAGATCTATGGCAACATCAGTAGCTTTCCATTCCAGGGCTTCTATGGATGACATCTGCGCAGCAGCTACTTGGGCTAAGCCTCATACCTTTATCAATCATTACAAATTGGACTTGGGCTCCAGAGGAAGAGCTGCCTTCGGCTCAATGGTACTTTGGATTATTCTACCATAAGGGTCGCCCATGGACCTCAAGGTAGCTTGGGATTCTATCCCATCAGTGATGAATGGAAAGAAGATTAAGAACATCCCATCTATGTTGTTCATCTTCTTTCATTCATCACTTCCCACCCTCCTTCCCCCTCCAAAGGCTTCTGGGGGATGCTTTGGGTCCAAGTGGTGTCCTGAGGTATTTGCGCAGAAGTGCCCTCGGCTTTACTTCTCTTTCTGTAGTAAACTTGGACCTGAGGTGACAGGGAGAAGGGCATTCTGGGTAGAAACTTAGCTCAAGAGTTTTTTGGCTGGCGTGAGCTTTGTAAAAAGGCCGACTCTGTTCTGAACCCATCAGTGATGCATGAAAGAAATGAGCAACACAGTTGGAACGTTATGGTAAGACGTACTTCTTTCTTTTCCCTTGTGGAGCCACACACAGAAGTATATTACATATGCGTATTTTCTTAAAGGAATGCCAATATTTTTTTTGAGGAAACTGTGTGCACTGACTATACCCTGTGTTAAACAAAACTAATGAGCCTGCAATGCTGGGATATAATGTTTCTCTTGACCTGTTAGTTTATCTCACTGTAGAACCTAATGCAGAAAGTGACTGCTGTTGCGAGTCATTTTGGCAAGTTAAGGAGTGAAGGGCACAGTGGCTTAATCAACTATAGTGGGCCATTTTTGATGAGCTGAGTTATGTAGACCACTTTTTTTATGGTAACATTAAAAGCTTCTCTTTTCATGCTTTTCTCTTCACTATGTGAAAAAAATTGTAAGATACAGGAAGTAAATTTTTGCTCTATGATTTTGTTCTGAAGTTAATATTAAGTAGGACCTTGGGAAGACTGCCACCTCCCAACTGCCCACAAATGAGCAAAGACATTGAAGGAAGACTTTGGTTTTCAGTACTGTACTGTACTGTACTGCATGGAAGATATCACCTTAACTATGTATCCATGGGTTTGGTGGTGTGATCGAAGTTGGGCTTCTGTCTTTTGGTTGTGGTGGGCAAATAAAGCTTTGTGCTGCAGGAATAACTGTTTAGATGCCAGGGTAACATAGTGTAATTTAAGGTGCGTGCTGGCCATCCTCCCTAACTGATGATGCCTTTGACAGGAGCACTTGGTAGGGGCTGTAGTCTTTGCGTGGTGGTTTCCTTGGTGTTAGGCACACCTCCTTAGCAGTGGTGTTGCTACATTTATTTAGATCCTTGTCCTTCCCAGAAAAGGAACGACTCCTCAGGGAAGCAAAGCCATTAGTCCAAGCAGCTTTTGCTCACGTTTTTGTTGGCCAAGCTTCCTGTACTGCCATTTTCTAGTGCTCTTTGTCCATGAGCCAGGCTTGTCTGCATTGAATAGGTGTGGGTTGGCTGTCCTGGTTTACCCCAGTGAAAGAGCAACCCATCAGAAATGATTGAATGAGGGCTTGCTTTATTCCAGTCCTTTACCTCTTTTGCTGTTCCTTATCTTCTTGTTTACTACTTTGGTTTCTGTGGCAGAAATGTGGAGCAGTTCCACACTCCATTCTTAATGGTTGATGGAGACGGGTTCTGTCCTGGGAAAGAGACCCCCCCCCCCACCGTGGACCCTTAGCATCAGTTCTTTCTTGCTTTTCCTTCCTTTAAAGTAGTGGTCTGTTAGGATCATCTGTCTTCCCGAGTCCCTGGTTGGGTTTGATCCACCTTTTGATGGTGTCTTTTCTTTTAAGGTGTCTGTTTCTAGAGCTAATCCAGGTGTTGCCAGTAAGGATGAAGCATGTAAGGAGGAGAAATGTTCTGCATACCATAGTATAGAGTACTGGTAATGGGTATTCGTGACCAGGTCCTTCAAGAGGGCAAATTCAACTACTTATAGGCTCAGGGATTCGTGGACTCTGTAAACACAAGTGCCTTGGAGCAGATAGTCCACATGTCCACTAGGGGTGCAAAGGTACTTGACCTCGTACTTACAAAGATGTGAGAATGCTGTGTCCCCCCTCCCAACCAAACAGTTTTGTGCTCTCTCTAGTAAGGTCAGACCACAAAGCTGTCTTTGTAATAAAAATCATTTCATTGACCCTAACTAACCTAGTAACATATAGGAACTGTTCTAAGGCAAACTTCGTACTGCTAAGTGATAGCTGGTACCCCCCCCCCCCCCCCGAGCACAGAAACCTATGTGGAAATGTTTACAGAGACCCAATAAATGCCTATCAGAAATAAGCCAGGAACTAATTCAAAACAAACCACCCTGACGGAATCCGAGCATGCCTTTTCAACAAAAGAAAATAGTCATAGCCAGGATTAGAACTATACCTAGTATGATAAAAACACCCTCATAAATGTAAACAAAGAACTAACCTCCCAGACTAAGGATAACCACAGTGTTTTCTTTAGCTGTATGTGAAACCTCAAAGGAAGTGCACATCAATGTGCAGAACTGATTCTAAATGGAGCCAGAGGACATAGCAAATATGTTGGCTGATAAATTCAGCTCCAGTTTTTCCCCCGCTCTTCCCTGACTGTTCTCTTGGAAATACCATCATTATGGAACAGGTCCTAGACGTGGCTTTCTAAGGCTGAAAACACACTATCACTAAGCCCTGATAATATCCCAGGATACCTCCTACATAATCTGAAACAAGACCTGTCAGTACCACTGGAATCTGTTTAACCAGAATCCCTTTGCACAAGGACGTGCCATCAGTTGACCTCAGGAACTAGACACCCATAAGACTAGTCTGATATGCAAAGCCATGGAAAGAATTATAATGAAGCGATTAATAAGGACATAAAAAACCCTCCAAATGCTGGATATAACCTATTTTGGTTTTATCAAGGGCAGATCATACCTACTCAAACTGGTGGACTTGAGAAGGTCAAAAAGAGACAAACGTGCAGTTACAACGTCATGGCTTTAATGATAAAGCTTTTGGATAAAACCCTTCATCAGTACAAAATGTTAAAACCAAGGAGACAGTTCTCAGATAGATGGGACCAAGGAGGTTAGAATAAGGGGTGATCACCTTTGCTAAGAGGCTATTCTGTAGCAGAGGGAGTCCTTAAGGGCTCTGTGCCTAGTCCACTGCTTTTTGGCATCTACTTCTGAGCCAACGTTAGGGACCTCTGGCTGACAAAATTTGCAGGCAATTGCAAAGTAAGAGCAGTTGTAGACTCACCTCTGAACACTAACATCCTACAAGGAGGACTAGCACAGTCAAATGACTGGTGCCAAAGCCACGGCTTAAAACTCGGTGCCAAGAAATGCATGAAGCTACTCTTTGGAAGGTCAGTCACTGTAGGAAGTTACTTCATAAAATAATGCACCGTTGTCAGGGATCTGGTACATATGTAGGTAGTAGTTTTCACCAAACGTGTGTTCAGGGTAGTAAGGAAAATCCTTCTATGCTTTTAAAATTGTAAACAAGGGCATGGCATCTTGGTCCAAGGAAGTCCTAATTTCTCTGTATTTGTCCCTCTTCAGGGCCATCATGGAGTACACTGCTCCCTTTGATTAGTGCCTGACCAGGTACATGTAACAACCTGAACGTCCACAAATGTTCCTCATAAAAAGAATACAAGGTGTAAACTGCATGTGCTTTGCAGATTGCTTCAAAGGCATGCAGACTGTTGAGAGGCGCTCTGTGCCTGGCATACAAGGCATCCTTGAATCCCACTACAAAACTAATAGGATCAGAATTACTTGATCTAGGGATTTTAACTTTGCTTGCAATATAAATAGGAGCTGTTGGAGGGACAGGTCTGCATCTCACAGAATTCCCATTCCCTGGAACAGGCTTCCCATCCATGTGAAGCACAACTTTTCCCTGACCCTTTTCAAGTGAATGGGAAATGGGAAGTACGTGTTGGATCTAGCACCTCTGTCCTTAATGGACACAGCCTATAAATCTTGCTGTAACTTAACACATACCCCTTAAAATAATATTTACGGCACATAAATGTGCAGGTTACATTTGAGGTGCTTGGCTAGCCTTATAACTGTCGCAGTGGTCGTTGGCCCAGTGTACACCTACAAAGTACTGGGCGTAAATGTAATAATCATCACCCAGTACTGGCGCAGTCAGGCGGAGGAGGTAACCACACACACACCACAAATCCAGTCTCACATAGACCTATCGCAACAGCAAACCAAACACATAAACACACAAAAACATACTCGGAGGCTCCAAATAAAAATCTTCCCAAGCAGCAGAGACCTCCAAAGCAGACATCCAAGCAACCGCTACCCCACGACAATACCCACGTATCACATAGTTCACAAAGTCAGTGTGCCACACAGTCACAACCCTTAAGGCTAAACAACACACCTAATACACTTGTAATAGGTGACTCTATTGTCAGACACACTGACGTCCTACTCACCAGGCTGAACAAGGAGAAGGTCACTGTAAGCTGCCTGTCGGGTGCCAGGATCCGCCACATAACACAAGCATTCAGGTCACTCCAAGGCAATTACAAATATGGCTCTGTCATTGTCAATGCTGGTGTGAATGACCTGAGACGTACCTCCCTGGACTACATGAAAAGAGACATATAGGAGCTCTCTGATCATGTAGCCCAGGCCGGTATGACCCTGACCTTGAGTAGCATCTTACCCTCACCAAGAATGATGCCACAGTATAAAGACAAACTGATCAATTTTAACAATTGGCTAAAGTATTGGTGTCATTCAAAGGGGATCCAGTGTCTGTCAGCCTGGGATGACATGCTCGACAAGCCACGTTGCTTCGCTAGGGACGGCTTGCACCTGTCACCCCTGGGCTTTCGAATATTGGCTAAGGCTCTTGCCAACCCCATAGTGCCTTTTTTAGGCAAGGCTCAAAAGACAAACCCACCTCCATAGACAACACAAGGAAAAAGAAACTAAGGGTAATGCTGCTCAACGCCAGAAGTCTAAACCTCAAGATGCACGCACTCGAGGCTCTCCTCAGTATGGAGAATATCGATATCTGTGCAGTAACAGAAACCTGGTTCAAGGCTCCCGAGAGCACCCTAGCACTACCAGGTTATACCTCATACCATGCTTTTTGGCCCCAAAACTCAGACCGAACCACAAAAGGAGGGGGAGTATCCATATTCATCAAAGATACCCACACCTCCAGGTTAGTGGCACTGCACAAAGCATCGGAGACCATCCATGTGCAACTAACAGTGGGCAAAACTGCCTTTCAGTTTGTAGCCTGCTACAGACCACCCTCCCAAACTCAGGAACCCCACTCAGCTTTCCTGAGAACAGTGGAGAATATGAAGGTCTCTCCAAACACCATCATATTGGGTGACTTCAACTACCCAAACATAAACTGGGAGCACTACTCAAGCCCCAACACCCTCGCCCAACGCTTCCTAGAATTTATAAACTCAAATCCTATGGAACAACTGGTCACCACTCCCACAAGAGGGGAAAACATATTGGACCTGATCATCACCAACATGGGGACTCTGTTCCATACCAGAGGTATACCCCTCATTGGTAAGATCTGACCATAAATTAATCTCACTGGACATCCATATCCCGTCCCCACCCCCAGCCAAGGAAACCACGTTGAAGAACTTCTCAAAAGCAAACTTCACACTTCTCAAAACTGAGGTGGAATCCTTCAGAGCCCCCGGGCCAGTGGAAAATATGGCCCAAACCACAGAATCCTTTACAAACGCATTCTATGGACACCTACAGGAATGCATGGATCGTGCTATCCCAAATAAAACCAAGACTCACTCCTCCAATGGCAGGAGACCTGTCTGGTGGACCCCGGCCATAAATAAGCTATACAAAAGAAGGAGGAAGCTACTGCATGATAGAGCAAAATCCCAAAAAAGGAAGGCATCTCTGATCAGTACTAGCAGAAACTACAATCCCTCATAAAATTATCTAAGGCCAGCTTCGAAAGAAAAATTGCACAAGACGCTAAAGATAATCACAAGGCCTTCTTTAGTTATGTCAAGAACCTGGGTGGCAACTACCAGATATGCTCTGAGTTAGTGCAAATTGACAAAAAATACACTGAACCCACAGTCATTACCAGCATCCTGGCAGACAGGTTCAGTGCAAACTTCTCCCCCCTTCCCCCCCAAAAAGAGCAAATGTCTATCCCAACAGTGTGTAGCCTCCCTGACATCACAGATGCACAGGTGAGAGCTGCCCTCTCCAAAGCAAAAAACACAGCATCAATGGGACCGGACAGTGTCCCGGGCTGCGTCATACATGAGCTCCAAGAAGAACTGAACCCTCACATAAAGTCACTGTTCAATCTCAGCCTTACTACAGGATATGTACCCAAGGTATGGCGTACAGCAACAGTGGTCCCACTCCACAAAGGACCCCGGAAACTATCGCTCTATAAGCCTGACTAACCTGGTCTGCAAAGCTATGGAGCGTATCATCATGGAACTCATAAACAAAGACATTGGGAACCTCCAAACACTGGATCCTACCCAATTCGGCTTTAAGGGCAGATCTTGCCTCTTGAACCTGGTCAACTTCTTTGAAACAGTCACCAAGGCCATAGATGAAGGGAAGGTAGTCCACACAGCCTACCTGGACCTCGCAAAAGCCTTTGACACAATACCCCACTCTGGCATCATAAATAAGCTCACCAGCTTAAGTATCAACCCCTATGTCACAAGATGGGTTGCAAACTGGCTCAGGGATAGAACCCACATGGTCAGAATTGCAGGTGCTATGTCAGACTCTAAACCAGTTACAAGTGGCATCCCACAAGGCTCAGTCCTGGGACCTCTCTTGTTCGGTATATATTTCTCTGAGGTACAGGCTAACACGGGAGGACTATGGCTGACCAAGTTCACAGATGACTGCAAACTGGGTGCCATAATTGACTCGCCGACTGACACAAGCATCCTCCAAAAGGGTCTCACAGAGACGGATAACTGGTGCCAGAGCCATGGCCTAAAGCTAAATGCCAAAAAGTGCATAGTCATCCCCTTTGGGAAAAACAAAGTGCCCACAAATTACCACATAGGTGGTAATCCATTAAGTATGGAAGAAGTAATTAGGGATTTGGGGACCCAAGTAGATGGCAATCTCTCCTTGGACAATCATGTTGCCAAAGTGGTTAGAAAGACCTTCTATATAGACCACCTTATCATGAAAGGGTTCACATCTAGATCAAGAGAGGTCATTGTGCCCCTCTACTCATCACTCATCAGTCCCATAATTGAATACAATGCCCCATTTGGGATGTACCTTACCTGACACCTGCAGCAACTGGAAAGACCCCAAAAGTACCTCACCAAGAGGATCAAGGGACTCAAACAGATGCCCTACGCAGTTAGGCTAATGAAACTCCAGCTCTACTCAGTTGCTTACCGCCTACTCAGAGGCGATCTGTGCCTGACGTATAAAGCCATGTCCAAACCAGAATTAATGGACATGCTCCACCTCTGGAAATCCAAATCCCTTAGAGCTACACGCTCCAGGGTCTTAAACCTCAGCACAGAAATAAATAGGACATGCTGGAGGGACAGATTCATATCCCAGAGGCTCCCCTCACTCTGGAACAAAATCCCAATCCATGTTAGGCAGAGCCCCTCAATGACCCTCTTCAAGAGAAATCTTGACGAATGGATGGGAGATCGTAGGTTTACCCCTGGGATCTCTTCTGTGTCCCTACTAGACAGAGGCACAGTAAACTAACCTTAAAAGGGCTATCTTCTGTGACCTACTATACAGAGGCACAGTCAACTAATCTAAAAGGGTGGCGAAAGCCAAACACACTCTAGCTAGGCTTATAACTGCCCTAGGGCAGATAGCCTAGTATCAACCTATGAACAGGACAGTTTAAAATGTTATTTATATTGAAGTGTTATAAAGGAAAGAAGATTGTTTTAGTGCCATAGAAATTATGTTTTGGTTCCCTTTAAACTGATGTGCTTTTCACAAAGTGTTGTTCATAGAACTTGAAGGTTTGAAACGCCAGAAGCAAAACACTCTGTTAGGCATGGCTCAAGAGTTGCCATATATCCTGAGATGCATCACTTACATATATGTGGAGCTTAACACTGTGTGTGTTGCAGCTAACCGATAAAGAAAGTATGGCAAGCCTGTGCAGTTCTTCAGTAAAAATATTTTCAAATGTTAAAGATAGGAAACTTTCTTTGCTAGGTAAATCTTGACTGTAAATCTGGTAGCACATCTTGTAGTAGTTTAATATTTAATAGATGAAAATGTTAAGTGAGAGCTTTGCATGGTAATGTGTACAGTCCATATTTATTGAGACTTGTACTGTTTATATTTTCAGGTCAGGGACATGTAAAAGCATACTGTTGTGCCAGCGTCGTAAAACAGCTGCAGTTTCCAATCTACAGGTCAGCAGAGCTCTGGAGTCTCCTAGCCATAGTGTTGAAGCAACTGATGGCACTGGAGGAAATGCACTGAAAGTTTTGAGAAGAAGATGTAGAATAAGGGGTGAAGTAAACAAAGCTAATGGTGTAGCCTGTATAAAAAATAATATAAGCACTACAAACTCTGCTATTACTAATCAGAAGAAAGAGAAGAGAGTGCAAGACTCTCTAAAAGAAAATGGCAGAGGTGGCACACCCACTGAAGATTTCAAGCCATGCATGCCCAAGCTCTCAACCTTAAAACATGATGCTGCCTGTTGCACAGTCTTGGCTCATAGCAGGTAGAGTGGGAAAACATTTTCATCTTGAGATATGTACATTATGCATGAAGTATTGTGTTTATTATGTTAATATAATTTGATTACTTTTATATGAATTTAAGTTTGCCTGTGTCACAAGTGATAATTCAGTAAAGGTGTTTGAAAAAAAAAGATACATACATTTTATGCAAACCTCAGTTTTAGATAAATGCTGTTTTAGTCTTCTGGTTCTTGATGGAAAGGTGACTCCAGAAATCATCAGTCTCTACCTACTCAGAGGCGATCTGTGTCTGACGTATAAGGCCATGTCCAACCCAGAATTAATGGACATGCTTCACCTCAGGAAATCCAAATCCCTTAGAGCTACACACTCCAGGGACTTGAACCCCAGCACAGAAATAAATAGGACATGCTGGAGGGACAGATTCATATCCCAGAGGCTCCCCTCACTCTGTAACAAAATCCCAATCCATGTTAGGTAGAGCCCCTCACTGACCCTCTTCAAGAGAAATCTTGACGAATGGATGGGCGATCGTAAGTTTACCCCTGAGATCTCTTCTGTGTCCCTGCTTAACAGAGGTACAGTAAACTAACCTTAAAAGGGCTACCTTCTGTGACCTACTATACAGAGGCACAGTCAACTAATCTAAAAGGGTGGCAAAAGCCCAAACACACTCTGGCTAGGCTTATAAATGCCCTAGGGCAGATAGCTTAGTATCAACCTATGAACCTATGAAATTTGTGTGAGTTTCTTCATCTCTTGTCTTTCATGCTTGATGTCCCAGTCATGTAGTAGCACTAGAGATTTTTGTAAGCTACTTTGGCAATAACTCACTTTTTGCTGTGAGTAATGCAAGTACTGAAGGATTTACACATAGCTGGTATAATTGATTGCAAGGGCAAAACCTAGTTGCAGTAACAAAATCCACTTTAGGTAAATTCTGCATTACCCACACTCAAACTTGAGTTGTGACATAGCCTAAAACATCCTTCTCAACTGAAAGGAATATAATAGCTTTCATTCTGCTTAGTAAAGGTAAAACTTTTCTATGCTTCATTTCTTACTCTTTACCCATATAGGTTTATAGGTGAATACTAAGCTAACTGCCTTGAAGGGCCATTTTAAGCCTAGTTAATAACCCAAGGTCAGAATGAAACTCTCTCTACCTTATGTCTGTGAGGCAAAGATCTAAACCATTATGTGAAGAATGGAAGCTGCGTGGATACCAGTAAGACAAGGCGATATCCTGGACAACCAGAAAAGTTTATTGCTCACACAGTTAACAACGCAAAAATAAAAATAAAAAACAGTTTAAAATCCACAAATTTAACGAAAATACTGAGCGCTTTCACCCGCTCGACTACCTGCGGGTTTCTTCAGAGTACATTGAACAGTTCTCTGCACCAGCCTTATATACTAACTTAGTGAATTGTTAGTAAATTGTTAATAGATTAATTAAATTAATTAAACGGCCATTTGAAACAAATTATCAATAAAAATGTTCTTTCCTTTACAAAATAACCTAAGGTCCACAGTACTAAATAGTTTGTTGAACACTTTGTTGTTGTTATATCATATTGTGTGTTATATGAAAATCTAAGATAAATAAAAATACACATACTAAAAATATTAGTAGATGGTACATACATGAATATGCTTTAAAAATTCTGTGAGGGTGCTGATGTTGTTAAAATTTATAAAGTTTGTTATTTGATAAGCATTTGTTAAGCATTTGTGAGGGCATAACCTATAAAAATAATTATAAAAATAACAAGGACTATGTGTGTAATATATATGTTAGTTGAGTATATAAATAAATAAATAAATATAATATATTATATAAAATAATCTTTTATTGTTTTAAAAAAACCATTCTTGAATATTCATATTGGTAAATATGTGTGTATACTCATAAAAAAACATATATTACAAAGGTGTCAATTAGTATGTATGTTAAAATCTATCGTATATGAATAATAGTTAATATTGAAATTAGTAAATATAGTGAATTGAATGATTAAATGATTAAATAGTTAAAATTGATTCATACTATATGAACTCAGTAATGATGCCCAAAACATAATTTTGTAAAATTGTTGTAAAATTGTGATGAAACTCAAATTAAACACAAATGGATTTCTGTTTGAGAATACTTGCAATGCTAATGTGCCCATTCAGACCTGGTGTTGTACCAGCACTGAAACGAAGTTGCCACAAACATTCTTTTGTTAAGAGCAGGTTATCCAAGTCCCCTTCCTTTTCCCAAGGGTTATATATTCTATCTATAATAAAAAAGATGAATCTTTTGAAATTACTACATGTAGTACTGTGCATGTAAAGAGCATTAGTTTCTTTTTTATGTTTAATGTCTCTTACATGTTCCATGATTCTCTCCTTTAATTTTCTTTTAGTCTTCCCTACGTAGTATGCTGGGCATGAAGTGCAACTAGCTAGGTAAATAACCCATTTCGTATTGCAATTACATAGTCCAGGGCATTGTAGTGTTTTGCCATAGTTATGTACTGTACAGTAAGGTCCATCATTTATGTACTTACAACTTTTACAAAATCCACACTTTTTCATTTTTGATGTTTTGTATCCTTGTGTCTTACTTTCAAAAATCTCTTTCAAGTTGGTGCCCCTACTATATGTAATTCTCGGGTATGTACCTAGGGTTTCTTTAAGTTCTCTGCTGTTGTTTATTACGCAATTCCAAGTATCATTTAGAATCGTTATTATTGCCTTGGAATTAGCATTGTAAGGTATAATAAATGAATCCTTTTTGCTTGTCAAATCTTGTTCTTTTGACCTTGTAGTTTCTCCACTAAAAATTATAGGTTTGTATTTTGTGTCCCTATCCCTTGATACTTCCTTACTTAGAGAATCTAAAAGGTTTTGTGGATAGCCTCTTTCAGCAAACATATCCTGCAAATATTTACTCTCCTGTAAGAAATTCTGATCGTCACTGATGATACGTGAGAGTCTAACCAGTTGACCTTTCACCAAATTTCTCTTTTGGAAGTGGGGATGGTTGCTATCATAATGTAAGTAACTATTTGAGTAAGTTTTTTTGCGAAAAATATTGGATTCAATCTTACCATTTTTATTGTACATTCTTATGTCTAAGTAATCACACTGTTCATAGTATATTTGAAATGTAAACTTTAAAAAGCTAGTACTGTTATTTAAATAATGTATGAATTCTTTTATTTCACCTTCTTCCCCTTTCCAGAAGATCAGAATATCATCCAGGAATCTTACATAAAAAATAATATTCTCCCAATACATTGATGCAAAAACTTCTTCAGTCTCCCAATGTGCTAAAACTAAGTTAGCATAAGTGGGGGCGCATCTAGCCCCCATTGCCACTCCTGTACATTGTTTGTAATGTTCCCCTTCCAAGATGACATAATTATTGTTCAGTATCATTTCCATAAAATCAACTAATAGTTTACGTTTAACAATGTGATAACCACTGTATTTATCCAAATTTTTTTCAAAATACAAAAGTCCTTCTTTGTGTGGTATAATACTGAACAAATTAATAACATCTATTGTTAACATAAAATACTTCTCTCCTTTGTAATTTTCATTAAATTCTCTCAATTTTTCTAAACAATGCCAAGAGTCTTTAATTATATGTGAAAAACTTGTGCTAATACCCTTACAATGTACATCTACAAATTTAGCTATTGTTTCAAGTTTAGAATTTTTAGCAGAAACAATTGGTCTGAGGGGTGGGTCTTGAATACTTTTGTGTACTTTAGGTATGCCGAATATGGTTGGAGTGATCGGATGCTCAACAACTAAAAATTCATATTCTTGTGTGTTAATCATGCTCTCCATCAAATAATCATATAGTATCCAGTCAATTTTTGTGTATGCTCTTTGTACCTCATACTTAGAAACTTTATTGTATGTTTCTTCATTTTCTAACATAGTTACCATTTTGTTGATGTAGTCTATTTTTGGCATGATGACTACTCCACCTCCCTTATCCGGCTTCATGATTCTGTATTTATTGTTGGTACAAAGCTCAGAAATACAAAGTCTCTCGGTGTCAGTTAAATTATCCTTTAACACTTGTTTTTTCTTTAACTCCCTCCGTATTTGTGACTCACATAAAGATTCATAAACCTGAATAATTGAATTGCTGGGAGGTATGAATGTACTGGATCTTTTAAGTGTGATGGCTCTGGTCTCAACTTTAATCTCCTCAAGTGTCTTTTCTTTAGCAAAAAACATTTTTAGATTGAGTAATCTCACGTACAATTTCAAATTAATAAGAATTTTGCCTATGTCACTTTTAAAGTGTGGGACAAATGTGAAACCCCTTTTGAATAAAGAAATATGACTTTGGTTCAAGTACAATTCACTATAGTTATAAATGTTAAAACCACCACTATTAATTACATCACAAACATCTGGATTCACTTTTTCAGAGTTAAAAGTTGTTGGATCAATGACACTAAGGACTGTGAGGTTCTCGTCATTCGTTATTGGTCATATCATCTTCAAAATCAGTACCTAATAGGTTGGAATTGTTGCCAGTCCCATTTTCAGTGCCATATTCTGTAGTGACGTCAGTATAAGTTAGTTCCTTTGATATTTCGAGTAAATTGTTACAAATCGAACCATCTAGTAATAATGGGAGTTTGTCCTGAAATGTGTTTTCCTTCCTTGATTCGAGTATTGTGTTTTGTCCCCTTGGAACCTGTCTCTTATTCTCTCTGATCTCCTTAGTTGGGGTTGCTCTAAAAAAACATCACTCTCTCTGTAAACATCCCTTTGTACTGTGTTGCCACTAAAATGTCCATAATTGTTTACACTGTTGTTTACATTGAAAGCTGTTTTTTCATTGGTCTTGTCGTAGTTCCTATCGTTGTGGGCAGAAGATTTTGTTTTGTCATGTTGCTGAACAGATAATTTAAAGATAATCTAAACCATTATACCAAACCCACCACCCTGTGTGTGTCGCTGTTTCTTCCACGTTATTTGCTACTCTTGGATTCACATGATAAAAAGGACATCGTACTTTGAGGTTTTTGGACATTTCTGATATAGTTTATCTCTTGAGATTCATATTTTGTGTGGGATTTGCTGTAGTTTGACCTTTGGTAATCATTTCCCTGTCTGTTGATGAGATAGTCACTTTTTTTTACTTTTTCTGCACTGATATTTCAAATTTCTGTCCACAAATAAGCAGTCATCCCTGTAGATTTTGGTTACCCTTTTGCTCTAGTATTGCCCTTGATTTAGGAATCTGTGATAGCAATGGAGATTTGGTAGTTGATGCTTAAACTTGTGCCACTTGTAGTATGCTGTCTACCTGAGTTCTCAGCACCTGAAAACTGACCATGAAATTTGAAAAACATTTTAGAAGAGGAATCTTAACTGGTCAAGAACAGTCTAATTTAAAAAAAAAGGGTTGTTGCCTAAAGATGTTTTGGAGCTGTTCATTTCCTGGGTTTCTAAAGAGTCTTTAGGTAAGACGTCTTACACTAAAACAGAGAATAAGACCACCTAAAATGGTTTATATTCCTAGGGAGTTGTCTCCTTTCCCCCTAAGGCCTTCAGAAGGATAGAAAGGGAGTCTCTCTTCAGTATTGGTGTATCCAGATTAACTATTCATATGGTGGAGGACTGTCCTCCTAAGTCTTTCAGAATTAAATATGTTAGGAAGGAAAGTGTGTTGGTTATCCCTTTTTAAGGTGCATCTTCCCAAGACTTTCCCTTATGGCAGGTCTCTCCATTCCATTTCTTGCCACATGTCATTGTTTCTTGAAATTGATTGGCTGCCTAAAGCTATTGGGTATCATCTTGTCCCTTCAGGGCCAAACAGGAATAGTGCTGTCCTCCCATCTTTGGTGACTGCTTCCTCATTGGCCCTTGTTCTGGAGCATATTTGCCATTAATGATTATGTCCATGAAGGTCTCTGTGCCAGTCTCAGGACTAGTGTTGCAGCCCTTGCTTAAAAAAATTGCCTCCATTGCGTGTCCCACTATTAGCTTTGTCTATAGTCCAATCCAGATCTACAGCTGAGCCTTTGAGAGCTTGTGATGATCTTCCATATCAGTGTTGTAGTATTCTTTACATTTGGGATTCCCTTCCTAGGGCAAGGGCAGCCCAATACCCAGCCAGTATACCAACATTAGCTTGCTTTAAGGTACGCCATACATCACACATATCCACCTTGCGTAATGTAGGACATAAAGATGACATCTGACATACCTATCTCTTGATCATTGGTCTGAATTACTACATTCCGTTGCTGGTTTCGGAGTCTTTGCAAATCCCCATTGAGGTTTATTTTTTACTTGTCTTTTTGGTTGCTTGTGGGGTTCATTTAATCCCAGAAGGGTAAATGCCAGTGTGGGAGACAGATTACCCATAAAGACCTCCACGAACCGTGTTTGTTTTGCCTTGGCGCATCGCACGACAATAGGTCCTGTTCTATCTGTCAGGCTTTTGTATCAAAAACTTTTCTTTGGCTCTTTATCTTGAGAATCAGTGACTTAAACTTCTCGCGAAAGATACTTTGGAGGGACAGCTGTCAAGGAAGAAGACTAAGAAGCTTCGGCTGGAATCTTTTACTGTCCAACCTCCACCAGACGTTTCTCCTGTGGTGAGTGGGTGCCCAAAGGTTTGCCTGGCTTTGTTGTCAGATTTTTTGCAACAACCGGGTTGGAGGCCAGAGAAAATCCGGCTTTAAGCATGCCCGAGCAGGCTTTGCAGATGTCTGTTTCGGGCGTTCTAGGGGAACCATGGTTGATCATCTCCAAGTGGCCTAGGGGTGTTTCTCAGATTTTTTAGTGAAAGAAGAAGTTCCTACTGCTGGTATTAAATGCCGTGCTGGGTCAGAGCTTTCCAGCTTTTACAAGGCAGACATCCCATTAAAGAAAAAACAAAACAATAAACATGTTTCTCCTGCCCCTAGGGATCCACAGAGTGAGTGGCAAGCCTTCACTCAAGGTTTGTTTAATGCTTTGGTGGCATTGAAACCTCCTCATGGGGTTTTTTTCCAGCTCCTCCTTGGTCCTCTACTCCACTTAATAGACCCAGGAAACAGGATTCCTCTGAGGAGTTGGATTCTAATGAGGAATTCCTTGTCTACTCTTCTCCAATTCCTTTTCCTTTCGATTGTGGGTCAGAGGAAGAGGAATCTACCAATCCTAATACTCCCTTTGAAGAGATTTCTTTTGGGGACACAATCTCCAGGATGATGAAAATTTTTTTAAATGGGATTGTGCTTAAGTCTCTGAGATCCGTAAGAGGTATTATGAGTTACGGCAGATGGAATCTCCTAAACCTTCTGTTATTCCTCCTGTTTTGGCTGCTTTGTTGGATGTATTTTCCAATACCTCTAAAGCTCCTGATTCTCAGCCCCCTACTCTCAAGAAATATTGGCTGCCTTGGCCTTTAGGGCTATTAATTATCAGCTCCATATGCCCAGGTATGTGTTGGCTCTTCTATCTTAGACTTATCTTGTTATTTCTGATCTTCCAGACTCTGATGGTAAAACCTCTGCTCTTTCCCTGTTAAGGACCTTCTCACAGGTAGATCGACATTCCATCAAGTGTAGTTATGATGCAGCAGATGCTTCTTCTAGGGCTGCTGCCTTTGGGTCAGTGATGAGGCGGTATTCTTGGCTTTGGCTTCAACCATTGCCTGATGATATCAAGGCTAAGTTGATGGATGCCCCTCTTATTAAACACTTGTTTGGGGAAATTGCTGCTGATTTATTTAAGTGCCTTCAGGACATGGGAAGGCTTTACAGGAGCTCAAACATGTGTTTGTTTTACCTGTTCCTAAATTTTAGAAAAACTACCCCAATAAGCCAGCCTTTGTTCACAGGCAATCTCACTCTCCTCCTATTACCAAAAATGGTAACAAGTGGGCTCATCCTGCTACGGCTACTCCAGACTTCAAGGCTTTAAAATCTTCCTTTCCAGATAAAACCAGGTGCTTTCTGAGTATCTATTTCTTTCCACCCATGTTCCTCTTTCTCTTCACGTCTTTCTCTCTCTTCCAGGTTGGCTACAGATGACTCAGAATTCCTGTTGTTTTTTTTTCCATTATTCACCAGGGGTATTTCATGGTGGGGAAATCTCTTCCCCCTTTTATGGGCATTCCTTAGCTGCTTCGGGAGCAACTCTCCTTTTTCCCTCAGAGATGCTTTGGGACCATTTGACTCAGGGTACCATTCAAGAGGTGCCTGTGTCCCAAAGGGGGAGGGGACTTTACTCCAGGAAGTTTTTAGTACCCAAAGAAGAGGGCACTTGGAGATCAATTCTAGACCTCGGAGATCAATTCTAGACCTCTCTCATCTAAACAATTTTGTGAAGGTGCCCATTTTTCGAATGTTGTCCCTTCAGACTTTGTTTCCCCTTTTGCTTCCTTAGGCTTATATGGTGTCTGTGGATCTCAAAGATGCTTATCTCCATATTCCAATCCATCCCCTTTTCAGGAAGTGTTTGTGTTTCTCTGTTGCTTCATGGCATTTTCAGTTCTGTGCTTTGGCCTTTCTACTGCCCCAAGGATATTCACCAAATGCCTCACTCTTGTGATGGCTTTTTGCAGGCTTCAGGGGTTCCAGGTATTCCCTTACTTGGATGACCTCCTGTTTCAGGCATCCTCTCCAGAAATCCTGTTGAAAAATCTTCATTTTGCCATATCCCTTTTTCAGAGCCTGTAGTTCACAGTGAACTTCAAAAAGTCTTCTCTGACTCCTCAGGATCATGTTTTTCTGGGTTGCAAGGATTCAGACTGTGCCTATGCTGGCATCCCTGCCTCCTCCCAAGGCCTTAACTCTCATTTACTTCTTTCAAACTCTCTTTCCTCTGGCCTGCATTACAGCCAGGGAGTTTGAGAGCTCTGGCATTCATGGCATCCAGCATCCCTACGCTCCCTCTGGCCAAACTCCACATGAGAAAGTTTCAGTGGTTCCTGAAGTCAGTTTAGCTTCAACATGCACGTCCTCTAGAATTTGTAGTTCCTCTTCTACCTTGTCTCAAGAAGAAATTTCACTGGTGGATCCAGCAGTTGTCTCTAAATCCAGGGTTCCCTTTTCATCCCCCTCTTCCCTCTCAGGAGCTGTTCATAGATGCTTCAGATGTGGGATGGGGAGTGGCTTTTCGCTCGTTAAAGGTACAGAGGGGTTTGGTCTCCTCTTCAGCAGTAGGAGCATGTCAGTGTCAGAGATGAGAGCCCTTCTGATGGTTCTTCAGGCTTTTCATCCTCTTTTTCTGTAGTACCTCTCAAAGTGTTCACAGAAAACAAGTACAGTTGGGTAAAATCTTACCATAACGGTAGATGTCCTTGCCTTCACTGCTTCAGTATTCGTAACATTCGGGATTCTGTGCCATGGAAGCCTATCATCCGGCCAGTATACTAAAGACTTCCTGATCCATTAAAAGGTACTCCTGAACGTCCCTCAAATGCTCCTTACATACCGTAGGGCATGAAGGTGACATTCAGACTTACCATAAACAGAACTGATTGCCCCAGTAGGAACACCAGTCCAAGGAACGTAAGAGGTAACCTGTTCATCCAGGAAGGAAAGGACTGCGGGAAGGAGAGAGGGACTGAATACTGCAGCAGTAAAGACAAGGGCATCTACTGTTATGGTAAGATTTTACACAGATGTACTATGTACTTACATTCAGTGGTGCAGTATTTGTAGCATTCTGGAGAGTGTTAGAGCTCGAGGAAACTTGGGAGGGGGAAGGAGAAGAAGAGTCCCCTAAGAAGCCATGGAGAATGGCACTAACAAAACTGGCCCTAGCATTAGAGATACCATCCAGCTTGTAGTGTTTAGTAAAGGTATGCACAGAAGACCTGGTAGCTGTTTCAAGAATAGAATTAGCATTTAAACACTTGTAAACACTTGAAAAAAGCACCAGAAGAAGCCACCACTCTAGTAGAATTAGCCTTGACTGAAGAAGGAAGGCTCTTGCCATGAAAGGTATAACAAAAGGAAATAGCCATAGAAATCCAAGAAGTAGTAGTTTGCTTCAATACAGCTATACCCACAGATCTAGGATGAAAAGAAACAAGCAACTGATCAGATTTCCGAATAGCTTTAATCCGATCCAAATAAATTCTGAGTTGCCTATGCACATCCAAAGTATGCAGCACCCACTCACCGTCATATTGTGGAGAGGGGAAAAAAGTAGGCAGATTAATGGACTGATTAAGGGAAAGCTCATTAACCACCTTGGGCATAAAGGAGGGATTTAGTGCATAAGGATACACCCTATCCTTATGAAAAATCAAAAAAGGAGGACAAGCCATAAGGGTCTGCAACTCAGACACCCATCTGGAAGAAGTAAGAGCTAACAGAACAGTCTTCCAAGAACAATGTTTCAAGGAAGCTGAAACTGCAGGTTCAAAAGGAGCCTAAGTCAGCTTCTCCAAAACAAAATTAAGATCCCAAGCAGGGTGGAACAGGCTTCCTGGGAGGTCTAGTATTAAGGAAGCCTTTGAGAAATTGTTTAACCTCTCATCTAGAAGCTAAAGGTGGAGATAAAGGCAGACAAGCAGAGACTGCTGATAAGTGGGCCTTAATAGAAGAATAGGCCAAGCCAGCATTGAGCAACTCCCACAAATAAGAGAGAACCAAAGGCACATCCACAGTAAGTGGGTTCAGATTATGAGGCAGACACCAAATAGAAAACTTCTTCCATTTGGATAAGTAGAATTTCCTAGTTGTAGCTTTCCTGGCCTCCTCCAGGACTTGCAGCACGTCCTCAGAGAAAAGGTGTCTATGAGGGATCAAAACCCTATCACCCACATGTCAGTTGAATCGTTGACAGATTGGGATGGATGAGAGATCCCTTGTCTTGTGTGATTAGATCCACCCTGTGAGGTAACTTGTGATGATTGCACCTGGCTAGATGTAGAAGAGGGAACCAGTGCTGTTGTGGCCAAAAGGGAGTCACCAACAAGGTTTTGGGAGCATCCTGTTGAATCTTGAACACGACTTTCTGAATGAAAGGAAGAGGAGGGAATGCATAAAGAAACATCCCCTTCCAAGAGAATGAGTGGGCATCCACCTTCCATACCAAAGAGTCTGGCACAAAACAGAGTAAGTTGTCTGCTCAGAGGGGAGGCAAAAAGATCCAATTGTGTACCCCACAGGTAAATAATATCCAGAAACACATCCCTGTGAAGCAACCATTTGTGGGACTGAGTTAAGGACTTGTTCAGATTGTCTGCCATAATATTCTGACTGGAAGGGATATAAACCGCCTGAAGAGTGACTTGATACTTGACAGCAAGATCCTTAGAAGTGCTAACTGGCAGAGAGAGTAAGATCTCATTCCTCCCTGTTTGTTGATATACCACATCACTGTGGTATTGTCTGTGAAGACCTTGGGACCCCTGGAGAGAAAAGAGGATGAAAGGCCTAAAGAGCCAGCAGAAAATCTCTCATCTCTTGGATGTTGATGTGTTTTCTCCACTGGCGAGGTAACCACACCCCCTGTACTTTTATGGAGCCAAAAGTCACCCCCCAACACATGTCTGAAGCTGTTCCTGAGAAGGTTGAGGAATGCCCATAAAAGAAGGGTGGGATTTCCACACCATAATGTACTCCCGATGAATGATGGACAGAACCCAAGAATCTTGAGTGATCTGAAGCCAAGCAGGAAGAGAAAAAGAAAGGTGAAGAGAAAGGAATGTGGCTGGGAGGAGACAGGTAGTCATACAGCACCTAGTTTGTCTGGAAAAAAAGGGTTTGGAAACCCTGAAAATTGAGTAGCATTAGCAGGAGGAGCCCATTTGCCACTGTTCCTGTGTTTAGTAGAAGGATGGGACTGTCTAAGAACAAAGGCAGGCTTAGCTGGATAGTTTCTCTGAAATTTATGCACAGGAGAGAAAAAAACATGTTTATGCTCCTGTAAAGCCTTACCCGTATCTTGAAGGGACTTCAACAAATCAGCAGCAGTTTCCCCAAACAAAAGTTTAGAATCCAGGGGGAGCATCCATCAACTTAGCTGTAATATCATCAGGTAGAGGCTGGAGCCTAAGCCAAGAATATCTCCTCATAATTGAACCAAAAATAGCTGCCCTATAAGAGGCAATAGAATAATGAATGATTTGAGAGGAAGTCCCTAGCAAGGAAAGAACAGAAATTTTACCCTCAGACTCAGAAAAATCAGAAGTAAGTTGACAGGACAGGCCTGAGAAAGAAGAGCCAACAAATACCTAGACATATGGGTCAAATAATTAATAGCCCTAAAACCTAGGGTAGCAGAAGTGTAAACCTTACCAAGCCATTCCATAGCTCTGCTGTCTTTGTCAGAAGGCAATAACTTGGGCGAAGGCAGCAATTGAGACAGCATATCAGAAGCAACAGAGACAACAGAAGGGTCAGCAGCAGGACATTTATACAAAAAGAAACAATCCTTAGCCACACTATAAAACCGGGTGTGTATTATAAAGACAAAAGTTTACTTACCCCAATACCTAAACGTCGACCCGTCTTCACCGAACCGCATATACACCGAATGCCCTAAACCGTGAAATTCAAAATGTCGAACTGTCATACTTGTCCCACCCCACCGCCCGCTACATATTACCTACACAAACAAACTAAATAAACCACATACATACACTGACCAAAACCCTACTTCTAACCCTAAACTAAACCCTACTTCTAACCCTACACTAAATCTTACATATACCACCATGTATGCACTTAAACCGCACCCTAACATCCGTAACTATCGCACGCTTACCTTAAAAAGCTAACCCAAACAAACTAAATAATCCACACATACACTTAACAAAACCCTACACTAAATCTAACATACATTACCATTTATGCACTTACCTTAACCCGCACCCTAACCCTAAGGTCCGTAACTATCGCACACTTACCTTATGGAGCTGTACCGCTGAAGGCCAACTACGACGATTCGACATTTCCGCTTACGGTCTTCTGGAAGATCGATGTTTTCACAGGTTCGATGAAGACGGGTTGACGTTTAGGCATTGGGGTAAGTAAGCGTTCATCTTTTTAATATAGACCCTATAAAACCTATCAGGCATCTTGGGAGCGGGGGTAAAGAATCAGGAGCATGAAGGCATTGAAAAAAACATCCAGCAAAGCAGCCAAAACAGGAGGAATAGCCGCAGGTTTAGAAGACTCCAACTGTAGCAACTCATTGTACTTCCTGTAGATATCAGGACCTGAGCACAATACCACTTAAAAAAATCCATCATCCTAGAAAGTGTGTCCCCAAATGAAATTTCCTTAAAAGGAGCATCAGTACTAATAAAGTCCTCCTCTTATGACCCATAGTCCAAATGAGAAGGAATTTGAGTATAAGTCAGGGATTCAGCATCAGAATCTGTCTCTGTCTCAGAAGAATCCTTTTCTCTAGGCCTTTTTAGGGGCGTAGAGGACTGAGGAGGAGCAGGAACTGAAACCCAGTGAGTAGGCTTTAGTCATTAAAGCAGAAAATAGCTCTGAGTGAAAGCCTACCAGTCACTTTGAGGATCCCTATGAGCAGAAGAAACATGTTTGTTTTTGTTTTAAGACATCCCCTCCAAAAAAGCTGAGAAGACTCAGACCCAGGACAGCAGTCAAGAACTGTAGTAGGAATTTCTTCCCCAACTAAGATCTAAGGAACTCCCCTAAGCCCCTCATAAAAAATCAACCGTGGTTCCCTGAATGTCAGAGTTGGATGCCTGCAAAACCTTACTGGATGTGCTGCCAGTCAGAACCTCACTGGCTTCCAACATGGTCGTGGTAGAGGAATCTGGCAACACAGCCTGCTGAGCCTCCAGGTTTGTGACAACCTCAGGAGAAATAAATACCTGGTAGAGGCTGGACAGGGGAAGATTCCATTTGCACCATCTTCACCTTCTTCCTTAATGGCTGACCCTCTGGGCAGGAGATTCCATCCATTGAATCTTTAGCAAGAAACTTAAGAAGTTGATTCTCAAGATACAAGGAAAGAGAAGAAAGTCTACTGTGAAGGGTTTTCAGAACAAATGTCTGAAAAATAGAACAAGACATATGGTCACAAGACACTCCTAGACAAAAAAAAAGACACTTATGGTGGCGATCTTTATGGGGAGTCTGCCTCTCACACTGATATTTACCCTTCCTGGTTGGCATTAACCCGAAGGAGCACAAAAAAAAAGAAAAGAATAAGAGTAGATAATTAGTGGAGAACAAAAATGCATTCAGCTGGCAAAATGTATGCAGGTAAACAGAGCGGTGGAAAAAATGCATTCGGACTGGCGGCAAAGAAGTTATAGTTATGGCAAGACTGAACGTCACCTTTATGCCCTATGGATACGGAGGGAGTGCTTGAGTGACATTCAGACGTACCTTTTAATGCGACAGGAAGTCTTTGGTATACTTGCTGAGCATCAAGTTTCCACTGCAGGAAATCCCAATTGTTTCAAATACAAATATTGCAGCAGTGAATGTAGGGACATCCACAGTACTGTAGTATGTAAGCAAACAGCAGGGGGGGGGGGGGCAAGATCTTGTCTTCTTTGACAGTTGGCACTTCTGGTATGGGATCTTGCTGTTTGTTATCAAGTGACTCTTCAGGCAGCTTACATGTCCTCAGGTCAAAACACTGTGGCAGACGCACTGAGCAGGTCCTTAACTCAATCCCGCGAATGGATGCTTCACAGGGATGTGATTTTGGACATTGTCCACCAGTAGAGTACTCCTCAATAGATCTGTTTGCCTCCCCTCTGAAAAAGACAACTTTGCCTATTTTGTGCCATAGTCCTAGGTCCTCTGGTGTGGAAGGTGGATGCCCAGAAGGAGATGTTTCTTTATGCTTTCCCTCCCCTTCCCCTTGTTTCTAAAGTCCTTTTCAGAATTCAACAGGACACCCCCAAAATCTTGTTTGTGACTCCATTTTGGCCAAGACAGCATTGGTTTCCTCCTCATCTGCATTTAGCCAAGGGCAATCATCAAAAGTTACCTCACAGAGTGGACCTACTCCCACAAGACAAGGGATCTCTCTTCCATCCCTACTTGTCCAATCTTCAACTGACACTGTGAGTGATAAGATTTCAATTCCACATACACCTTTTTTCTGAGGATGTGCTTAGGGTCCTGCAGGAGGCCAGGAATCCCAGTACTAGGAAATCATACTTAGCCAAATTTTAAGGTTCTCTGTTTGGTGTCTTTCTAGTAACCTCCACTTTCTGTGGATGTTTCTTTGGTTCTGTCTTATCCGTGTGAATTGCTCATTATTGAATTACCTTATTCTTCTGTTAAGGCCCACTTATCAGTTGTCTCTGCTTGTCTGACTGTAGCTTCTAGGTTTGAGGGTGAACAATTCCTTAAAGGTGTCCTTCATATTAGGCCTCCCAGGAAGCCTGTTCTTCTCTCTGGGATCTTAATTTTGTTTTGGAGAAATTCACTCAGGTTTTTTTTGAGCCTACAGCTTTCAGCTTCCTTGCAACATTGCTCTTGGAAGACTGTTCTTTTGTTAGCCCTTACATCTGCCAGATGGATATCTGAGCTTCAAGCCTTTATGGCATTTCCTCCTTTTTGGTGTTTCATAAGGACAAGGGTATCATTGTGTACTAATCCATCCTTTTATGTCCAAGGTGGTGAATACGTTGTCTCTTAATCAGTCTATCCATTTGCCCACTTTATTCCCTGCATGAGTTGTCCCTTAATCAGTCTATCCATTTGCCCACTTTATTCCCTTCTCCACAGTCTGCTAGTGAGAAGATACGGCACACGTTAGATGTGCATAGACAACTCAGATTTTGTTTGGATAAGACTAAGGCTATTAGAAAATCTGATCAGGTTTTTGTTTCCTTTCATCCCAAGTCCCTGGGATTAGCTGTATTCAAACAGACTTTTTTTTCTTGAATTTCAAAGGCTATTTCTTTTTGTTATTCTTTACATAGTAAGAGCCTTCCTTCTGTAAAGGCTCATTCAACTAGAGCTGAGGCTTTATTCTGGTATTTTTTTTTCAAGGGATTAGATACTAACTACTAACTCTGTTCTTGAGGCAGCTACCTGGACTTATGTGCATGCATTTACCAAACACTGCAGGTTGGGTGGACTCTCCAGAGCTAGAGCTGATTTTGCTAGGGCCATCCTTCATGGCTTCCTGGAGAGCTCTGCTGGTCTTTCCTCCTCCCAAGTTTTTTCCTGAGCTTTGGCACTTTCCCATATGCAACATGTTTTGTTTTATTAAAGAAGTGTATGATTTTATCCATGGTGACCAGTGCCTTTGTGATTTTTTTCCATTGGACTTCTGTTGGGACACTGGATTTTAATTCCTGTGGGTGTCATTTTTTTGTTTTTGCTGAGCATATGTAAAGAATACTGCAACAGTGATATGGAAGGACATAGTATAGCTGTGTAAAATCTTACCATAACAGTAAATGTCCTTCACTTCACTGTTGCAGTATTCGCTCCCTCCTTCCTCCACCAGGTCCATTTTTGGATATACTGATTATCTTTCTGGTTTTCTTGGACTAGCATTCGTACTGGGGCTATCAGTTCTGAAGATGGCACATCCAGACGTCATCTTTATGCCCTACGTTATGCGATGAGAACTTGTGTGATGTGTGATGTATGGCATTTGTTAAAGCAGCCTAAGGCTTTGGTATAGTGGCCAGAAGTTGTGCTGCCCTAGGCAGGGAATCCCAGATGTTTAAAGAATACTACAGCAGTGAAGGGAAGGGCATCTACCATTATAGTATTATTTTACACAACTGTACTTTCATCATGATGGAAGACTTAAAGGTCCCCAGCAAAAGCAAACTAGGCAGTCTTGAGCTAAATTCTGCCTCAAAATCATCCACCCAGAGACCTTCCTGTTAAAAGATATGCAGAGAGATCATGCAAGATTAATCACTTCAGCTCCCTGTTGGGTTTCCATGTATCAAATTCAGAAAATAGAGGTGAGGCTGATTCCCTAGTTGCCCCATCCAGATGACCTTAAAGTTTTAGAAAATATTTGGGAGATGACTAGTTGCTTTCCCTTTGGCTCTAGAAAAAGTACTGCAGGACACCTTCAGATCTCTTCTTTCATTTTCCTGGGTGGTACTCTAACAGAAAAGCTGGTAGTGATTTTCTCCCAAAGAGCATGGAAGGAATCGAGTGTGGAGGCTTCTGTGTCTGGGAGGCCAGACAGGATTCTATGGCTATTTGAGTACTGGAATTGTTGCATGCAGAATCCAGTAGTAGACTCTGTTGCCAATATGGTGGCCCTAAAGAAGGTTCCCACTCCAGAAACTTCAGTGATCCACCCTCCAGAGTAGAACTTGAGGGTGTTGGATCACTTTGGGAAGTGAGTCTCTGCATCGTGTACCTTGAGGTTTCTTTTATGTCTGGCAGTTGATGCTAAGGCTGTGAGGTGTAGATGTTCAACATTCTTACTGCTGCAGTAACCTTTGACTATTTGGGTTGCATGCAGCCCAGGATACAACAACCGGACAGTCTTCAAAAAGCTTTGGCTTCTTTCCACATCTACACTCTGACTGCTAATTGGTTAGTCCCTTGGAGGGAAATAAGCAGTCAGAAAGTAAAAATGTCAGTACTTTCTTGCCATCTCAAGGTAAAGCAGCTGTGAGCTATAGGCTTCATTTTTGGCTGTTAAGTCCTCATAGGGTAACTCTTCCATATAGAAAATATTGCATTTTTAAATATTTTTGATGTATTTTTACAGTGGATATAAAAAGTGTGCACACCCCTGTTAAAATCCCAGGTTTTTGTGATATAAAAAAAATGAGACCACAATAAATATTTCAAAACTGTTTCCACCTTTAATGTGACCTATAACTTGTACAATTCAGTTGAAAAACAAACAAATCTGTTAGGAGAAAAATATAAAAAATAAAAAATGTACAATAAGCTGGTTGCATAAGTGTGCACACCCTTAAACAAATACTTTGTTGAAGCACCTTTTGATTTAATTACAGCATTCAGTCTTCCTGGGTATCCACCTGCCATCAGTTAAAGAGACTGATTAACCCCAAGTAAAGTTCAGCTGCCCTAGCAGGATTTTCCTGACATTTACTCAGTTTCCTGCTACAGCAAAAGCCATGGTTCGCAGAGAGCTTACAAAGCATCAAAGGGATCTCATTGTTGAAAAGTATCAGGAGAAGGGTACAAAAAATATCCACAGCATTGGATATACCATGGAACACAGTGAAGACTCATCAGAAAGTGGAGAAAATATGGGACAGCAGTGATGTTGCAAAGAACTGTCCATCCCTCCAAAAAAGATGAAAAGACCAGACGAAAACTGGTCAGGGAGGCTGCCAAGAGACCTGCAGTGACACTGAAGGAGCTGCAGGAATTTCTGGCAAGTACTAGTTGTATACATGAGACAACAGTCTCCTGTATTCTCCATATGTCTGGACTATGGGGTAGGGTTGCAAGACTGAAGCCTTTTCTTACACACAAAAAAATCCTGGCCCGCCTAAAATTTACAAAACAATACACCAGGTCTCCCAAAAGCATGTGGGAAAATGTGTTATTGTCTGATGAGACCACTTTTTGGCCACAATTCTAAAAGGTATGTTTGGCGCAAAAACAACACTTCGCATCACCAAAAGAACACCATTCCCACAGTGAAGCATGGTGGTGGCAGTATCATGCTTTGGAGTTTGCTTTTCTTCAGCTGCAACTGGGGCTTTAGTCAAGGTGGAGGGAATTATGAATAGTTCTAAATACCAGTAATTTTTGGCCCAAAACTTTCAGGCGTCTACTAGAAAGCTGAAGATGAAGAAGAATTTCACCTTTCAACACAATGACCCTAAACATACATCCAAATCAACAAAAGAATGGCTTCACCGGAAGAAAATTAAAGTTTTGGAATGGCCCAGCCAGAGCCCAGTTCTAAATCTAATAGAAAATCAGGTGAGCTGAAGAGGGCTGTGCAGAAGGGATGCCTTCTCAATCTGACTGATTTGGAGCGCTTTTGCAAGGAAGAGTGGGCAAATATTGCCAAGTCAAGATGTGCCATGCTGATAAGACTCCTACCCAAGACTGAATGCTGTAATTAAAAGAAAAGGTGCTTCAACGAAGTATTAGTTTAAGGTGTGCACACTTGGCAACCAGCTCATTGTATGTTTTTTATTTTTTATATTTTTCCCCTAACAGATTTGTTTTTCACTTGAATTGTACAGGTTACAGGTCACGTTAAATGTGGGAAAAGTTTTGAAATGATTTATTATGGTCTCATTTTTTTATATCACAAAAACCTGGCATTTTAACAGGGGTGTGTGTACACTTTGTATATCCACTGTATTTTCTGAAAAATACAGTCAACAGTTTCTAATCTTACCTTTGCACCACAGCTTGTGGTATGGAAACTGCCGAGCAACACCTTTACCCATTAGGGAGCATTTTCTTGTTGTATTTCAGCATGAAAACCTGTTTTGAAAATACAGTTTCCATAAGCTTTCATCACTGAGGAAAAACAGCAGACGTTAACCTTTGTGGTATTGGTGTAGGAAAAAATGTGTGCTGTGTACATAAACTTTAATAGGTGCACTACCTCACATGTGTACCACTGCCCCATTAAAATCTGTGGATGCCAATACATGTTACCTCAAGGTAATGTCACAGTTAACATGCTAAATTTATTTAGGCCACAGTTTAGTAAAAAGTTTACATAGCTTTTTTTTTTTTAAGTTAAAAATGACTGAAATACATAACTATAGACAAGTTCAAAAATGCTTTGTGATATATACCTCATATTTTAAAATGAGTTTAATAACATTAGATGTGAAGTTGTTCTATCTCGCCATTCATTCTTACAGATGGGTTGAGAGCCGATCCTCAGCTCCAAGTCGGCCTACTACAAAGCTCGAGGTTTACAGACAGTTCGAGGCCAAGTCCCTGTCCCATGATGCACCTAGAGTTACCCCAGATCTAGTTTGCCGCTGCAGTAGATCGGAGGTTCCTTGCACTGCTCGGGCCAGTATAATTCTTTCTGACTTTCTAATATTTCTAAAAATATTTCTAAAACAATATTTAGATTTAGTATTTGATCATGTTTAGTAGTGTTAGCCTTATAGTTGTTAGTAGAGATATTCCTTCTCCTTTTGGCCTCGTTTTTTATATAGGCCTTTAATATTACCCTTCCCTTTGGTGTGCCTTTAAATCTGTATTTAAATCTTTATATAGCTTCTAGTTAAACAGCTAATTCGTGTGTGTGTGTGTGGAAATTTTGATTAGTTAGTGTATTGTTATTCAGCCCAGTTGTTATTTAGGGCTTATTTAGATAATTTAGCTTACCTGTTTGACTTTGTTAGCTTTTTGGGTGTGGCTAGTCTCTTTAAAGTACAGTAGTTGTTGTATACTGTATAACTGATAATGGCTGACCAGGATAAGGATAAGCATCCTAAGTCAGGATTTAAAAAGTGTCCAAAATGTGGGCAGAAGATGTCTGTGACAGATAGTCACATTAATTGTGTGTATTGCCTTGGAGCCTTGCACTTACAGGAGAGTTGCTCCATTTGTCAGTCTTTTTCTCCTAGAGTTCTCCAGGAATGAAAAAGAAAACTTATAGATAGAGGACTTCTTAAACCGTCATTTCAGGAAGCTTTGAGTGACCAGGATACTTCTAGTAAGTCTTCAAAGTCTTCCAAGACTTCTTCCTCTTCTTCGGAAGTTAAAAATCTAAAAAAAGTTGACGTCTACTCCACAGCCATCAGAGCCAAGCGTCTTGTCTTTTCGGAGCTGGTCCCCAGTCCCAGAACCTGTGTCTGAAGTTCTAAAATCACCCATTTTACAGTCAGTAACTCCATCCATCCATTCATCTCAGTTCTCTATCAGCCTGTTCGATTTGTATGTGGAACGTGTGGTGCAGAAGTTGCTACAAGCACCGGTATTCACTAAATTTTTGTTGTCTCTGACCCAGGTGATTTTGGAGGCTAAAACTGTAATTCCGTCGACTTCTTTTCCTCCTCTGAGCCATACCGGTCCTTCGGAGCTGGAGGACTGAGTGTTGAGCCTTCGGAGACTATGTCTTTTCCACTGCCTTCGGTTCCATTTACTCTGACTTCCTCGGTGCTAATCGAGGAGTCTGGGAGCCGACACTCTCCTGTCGGGTCCAGGGAGGATAGTTAGACCAACATGTCAGTTCCGACTTTGCCTCTTGGGGCCTCGGCTCGGATGAGTTCGGCTCCCACTTCCGGTTCGGAGCCCACTGTGCCGGTGTCGAGGGGATCACTGCTTTCTTTGGATCCAGCGATCCTTTCTCATCGGAGCAAGGGTGCCTTCGAGGCCATGAGGAGAGTTATGTCTCCTAAGACTTCTACGACTTCAGGTCTGGCTACCTCCTCCCCAAAAGTGCCTGTGTCCACTTCTGCTTCACAGATCCTTTCTAAGCATAGAGACCCAGAACCTAAGGAAACCCCATTGAGTGGCCCCTGCTCTTCCGAGACCTCACCAGAAATTCCCACTGATGAGATTCCCAGGAAGAGAATCTGTAAGAGGAAACACCTAGATTCCCCACAGGAGTCTCTCACATCCGATACCGACTTGGATGAATCAGAAGGGTCCCCCTCTGAGGATATCTTATTTGCTGAGATATTAGAAATCCTTAGGCAGAGGGGTGATTGGCAGTCCACCAACCCTACTGAAGATGAGTCTGTTCTCCTGAAGGCTTTCGGGTCTCAACCCTCCACCTCTTGGATGTCTCCGCCCTTCGATGAGCTCATGGAGCTGGTCTCACGAAGGGCATGGGAGTCTCTAAACACCATAAAGCCTGTCCCTAGGAGGCCTAACAAATTTATTTCTGCCCCCCAGGAAAAGTCTTTTCATACCATGGGAGTGCCAGTTGATGCCATGGTGGTGGCGGCGGCAGCCACCAAAAAGGAGATGTTGGAAATTTCTTCCTCTAGCCATCCTCCTAACAGAGATTCCAGGATCATGGATAGATACGGGAAGCACATGTATAGTTCAGTGACTTTTGCCTTGTGTTCACTGAACTATCTCACTCATTTTACGAGACTGCAAAGAAATCTTCTAAAAGATCTTGGAGATGCTCTTCGGGGTACAGTAGTTGCAGGAGCTTCAGACAAGGTCACCGCCCAGCTTGCTACCCACAGTTCCATAGTGAACTTGTCCATGCGTCTCATTTCATATGCAGTTGATGGAACGAGTACGGCAGCAGGTACAGGAATTCCTCTTAGGAGACATTCCTGGATGTGCTTGTGTTCCTTCGCGGAGCCATTTAAGTCATGCTTTGTCAACACCCTTTTGATGGCTCATCGCTTTTCGGGCCCAAAGTTAAGAAAACTTTGACTAGGTGTGAGCAGGAAGGAAAGACTCTGTCTGCCGTTGGAGTCCATTTTTCAAACCCTGCCAGACCCTACTCCAAGGGTCAAAGGGGAGGGAAGATGTGGTTCCGAAAAGCCCAAGGAGCCTTTCAGGACACACGTGGTGAACCCCCCTCCAGGGGCAGAGGAGGGTGCAATAATGGAAGGCGCCGCCCTCGCGGCAAAGGGGGGGTCCGCAAAACTAGGGTGACAGAAACCATTTCTTTGGGAAGCCCTACCAGCACTCCTGAAAGGAGGCTTGACTGTCCTACTCTGGAGGCAGTCGGGGGTCGCTTATCTTTGTATCTAGATGCCTATCTGAAAATAAAGGACAACTGGGTGCAAAGTGTAGTTTCCAGAGGATATTTCATTCCTTTCAATCATTACCAGTTTCGAGCCCTGCCCGTTGGTCTCACTACAGCCTCCAGAGTGTTCACCAAATGTATGGCAGTGGTCACGGCTCACCTGAGGCATTTAGGATTCCAGGTGTTTCCGTACTTAGACTATTGGCTCCTCACTGCCACCAACAGGCATCAGCTAATACAAGCCAGGGACACCAGTCTTACCCTCTGCAGTCAGCTGGGCATTACAGTAAATTCAGAAAAATCTGCCTTGTCGCCATTGCAACATATTGTTTTTATCAGAGCAAAATTGGACACCACTGCCATGAGACTTCAAGCAGAAAGAGTGTTACTACTTCGTCAGCAGGTCAACAATGTCATATCCAAAGACAAGGCTCCAGCATCAGAAGTGCTAAAATTGTTGGGCATGATGGCAGCTGCAATACTAGCGATACCGTTGGGTCACATGCACATGCAGATTCTTCAATGGTTGTTATTCACTCTTTGGTCTTACCAAGAGCTCCCAATGTCTCCTCTCATAATGATCACAAACACATGCAAAAAGGATCTTCAGTGGTGGTTGACCTCTCTTCATGTAACAATAGGTTGTCCTTTTGTTCTACCCCCACCAGTGGCCACAGTTACCATGGACGCTTCCCTGATAGGGTGGGGTGGGGGCATTTTCAGGGAAGAACAGCCCAAGGCACATGAACTGAACAGGAGACACATCTGCATATCAGTGTCCTGGAGATGAGAGCAGTACTTTTGGCACTGCAGTACTTCCAGGACTCTCTTCCTCTGGAAACAATTGCTATTCGGACGGACAACATGTCGGTGATCTGGTACTTGAACAAGGAAGGAGGAACCAGGTCCTGTCCTCTTTGTTGCGAGGCCCTAAGAGTATGGCAGTGGGCTACATCCACCCAGTGCTTCCTGTTAGCAATGCACATCCTGGGGAAATCCAACGTGATAGCAGACAAACTGAGCAGGGCAGTCTTGTTGCCTCACGAGTGGTCCCTCAAGAAAGAGATAGGGGAGGGACTTTTCTGCAGCTGGGGCCTGCCTTGCTGCGACCTTTTTGCCAACCAGATGAACACAAAATGCAGAAGCTACTTTGCCCTGATTCCCCCACTGGGAGAAGCCCCAAGGGACGCACTCTGGGTCTCCCGTATGTATTCCCACCAATTCCCTTGATACCCAAGTATTGCAGAAAGCAAAAGCCCTAGGAAGGACTATCATTCTAATAGCCCCTCATTGGCCTCATCAGATTTGGTTCCCCTTCCTTCGACTTCATCAATTCGAAGACCCTTGGATTCTGGACCCAGTTCCAGATCTTCTGACACATTTGTTGGGGGGTTCTTCATCCCTCTCTTCAGTCCCTGAAATTGCTCCAATTCCCAACATAGCTAGGTTTCATAATCTCTCAAATGAAACACATCATATTTTAATATCTTCTCATAAATCCTCTACTAGGAAGCTGTATCTTAGCAAATGGAAAAGATTTTCTATATGGGCTTCTCAAAATAACATTGATCCCTACCAAGCCCCTATTGCCTCCATATTAGAGTTCTTGACTATGCTTTTCACTAAAGGAGCTGCAGCGGCAACAGTTTGGGTTCAACCTGTTGCTATCTCCAATTTTCACCTTGGCTTTGAAGGATTAAACTTAATGTCACACAAACTATTCAAAGCCTTTCTCAAAGGGACTTTTCATCTCGGACCACCTGTGAAAAATCCCCTTATACTCCATGGAATCTAAATGTTATGCTTTCACGCATTATTCTCCCACCTTTCGAACCAGCTTCCTCCTGTGATTTGAAGTATTTGCCATGGAAGACTATCTTTTTAGTAGCCATCACTTCTGCCCGTAGTGTGTCAGAGCTTCAGGCCTTGTCCATAAAGCCTCCTTATTTGATTTTCCACACTGACAGAGTGTCCCTGTGAACAAGTACTTCATTTTTACCCAAAGTTAGTACTGAGACTAACCTTAACTAGATTATAGATTTGCCAGTGTTCTTTCCCAAACACACCAACAACTTAGAATACATGCTGCACAAGCTTGATGTTCAGAGACAGCTCATATGTTACTTGGATAGAACAAGAGAGTTCAGAAAATTAGAACAGCTTTTCGTTTCCTTTTCAGATTCCCGAAAAGGTATGCCAGTGGCAAAAACAACACTGTCTAAATGGTTATCTGATTGTATCACATTTGCTTATTTAGCTGCTAATATGCCCTTACAACACAAAATTAAGACTCATTCTACCAGAGCAGTGTCCAACATCTTATGCCTTTTCTGCTAGGCTTCCTATAGACAACATTTGTGCAGCAGCCACTTGGTCAAGACCTCATACCTTTATCATTCATTACAAAGTTGACAAGGCCTCCAGGGATAGGCCCTCCTTTGGGTCTACTGTCCTGAAAAACATACTCCCATGAGCCACCTGAGAAAGATGGTGCTTGGGATGCTACCCATCTGTAAGATGTACGACGGGATAGAACATCTTCACATAAAGAAGTTATGTACTTACCATAACGATCCATGTGAGTTGTTCATCTCGCCTTCATTCTTACTTCCCACCCTCCTACCCCTCCAGGGTTTTTCACGGACTGAGATACTAGTTTTATCCTGGTTACTCAATCTTTCTATGGGTTTTCTTCTAAAGAGTGATAAGAATGGCACATGGTATTATTATACGCAGCAAACCTGATCGGAGGTAACTCTAGGTGCATCATGGGACAGGGACTTGGCCTCGAGCTGTCTGTAAACCACGAGCTTTGTAGTAGGCCGACTCGGAGCCAAGGATCAGCTCTGAACCCATCTGTAAGAATGAAGGCGAGATGAACAACTCACATGGAACGTTATGTTGAGTACATAACTTCTTTTTTCTTGTCAGAAGCAGCTGTTTTTAGAACTGTGGTTGTTATTGAATGCTGTGAGTGATTTTGTGAGAAAATGTACTGCTTTTTGAGACATTTGAAGTATAAGAATTTAGAGACTGGGAAGTTTTATTTTGTACTTCAGATGGTGTTAGAGTGTTTGTGCTTTCGTATACTTTGTGATAATTTACCTTCATGATTTTACTGCTTGAGACATTTTGCTTGAACGTATTATATTTAAGTATTGGGAAGTGTATTTCAGGGCTGGAAATGTATTTTAAATCTGGTGCTTTTGTAAACTTTGTGACATCTTACCTTCATTTCTTTTTTTTTTTCAGTGCACTTTCTGTGAAAGGGAGTTTTGTGTACAGCTTCTGTTTTAACTTTTGAATTTTGAGGGACTGTGTGGTGAAGTCTTGTGTGTGTGTACTGCTTGTGAGCACTTTTCTGACAGCTTACCTTCAGACTGACTTTTCCCAGCAGCACTTACCAGCAATCAGGCTTCTTCCTCAACTTCAGCTTGGATTCTTATAGTGGTTCTGCTGTTTCTCCTTCCGCTATACCTAAAAAAAAAAAAACAGAATAGGGGCCGTTTCCTACACTGGAGACTCAGATAGTGCCTCAGCCACTGGTGGGTGACTCTGCAGTGACTATTTTGTTTGTTCCTCACGCTACTCACTTTTTTCTTTGGATTCCTCTGGTGTAGCCCATTCTGCCACCATGGACTGGTAGATTATCTGCGTCCTTTGCAGCTGTTCCAGTATCCATTCTAGGTATGTGAGAACTGTCATCTTTTGGACTAGGTTTCTTCAGGAAGTTCTCGGAGGGGCTGGGGAAAGAAACCTCTTGTCTAGGATGAAGTGCCATCTCTCAGTTGGTCTCCTTTCAGGGATGTCGCTAGAAAGAAAGAAACAAACAAAAGGTTAGACATAGCTCATCCAAAGATGATTTCTCTATTTGTAATGATGATTGTCTTATCTTAGCTAGGAGTTTATTGTAGGCTTTCTATCCTGGAGAGAAGAAATCCATACAAGGAGACTGAGTCGATTTTCAAGATGGCTGCACATTGAGTTAACTCTAGCTCTCCCAGTGGGAAAACAAACTCAACAAAGAAAGCCAGTAGACTTGTGTTTATGGGTAAATTTCAGTAACTGTCTAGTAGGTCTACTACCTGGATGCCAGAAAAAAAGAAGTACAGAACACCCAGAAAAATATCAGCTACAAAAAGTGATGAAGAAACACTGGCTGGGGAAAGTTCTGCAGCTGTTCACCAAAAAGAAATGCAACCTTCAGACATGATTTCCAGTAACCTATAAGGCAACTGCAGACAGACCTGGTTAAAATAAAAGGGTTCCTATCATGTAGTCGAACTTTAACAAGTTCGAACCTCATATGGTCGAGACCATAAGTTCGAATTTGTAAAAGTTTGAGTGTTTCAATGGAAATCTCCATAAGTGGAGATTTCCGTTTTGTTCAATGGAGTGCGATCTCGGAGTTGGTATATTTAATTGGCGGGGGGTGTGGGGGATGCAGGGAGGGCTTGCCCCCTGCTTAAAACAGTTTATTTTGTTTTCCGGGTTTTTTTTAATCCATAGTCAAAGTTTTGTAACTTCGAACATAATAGTTCGAACAGTACGTGTTCGAAGTTATAAGACTTCGACTACGTGATATAGGACCAGAATAAAACACTGATGGAGTATTTCAGCACAAACAACAAAAGGCTGGAAAAATGGAAGAAGCTTTAAACAGATATTCTGATGAGGTGATAAAGCTGCAAAAATCAAGTGGAAATGAAGACAAGGCTGACTAAATATGAGACTGCCAACCATGTCCCTAGACTCTCACTCCACATTCCTAAGTACCCTGGAATCTATCAATGTCCAACCCAACACTCTCTTACTAGGAGACTTCAACTACCCCTCCATCAAGTGGGAAAACTACTTAAACGCCAATACACTGGTCCGACGCTTCCTGGAATTCATCAATTCCAATGCCCTGGACCAGCTCATTCTGACCCTCACTAAAGGAAGCAACATCCTTGACCTGGTTATTGCTAACATGGGCAACCGTTGCTGTACACCAATAGTCATTCCCTCCCTGGTCAGATCCGATCATAAACTAATCACCATGGAAATCCACATCTCACCCACACCCCCCGCAAAGGTAACCACCTTGAAAAACTTTTCCAAAGCTGACTTTGGACTCCTAAAACCAGAGGTGGCCATGCCAATGGAGAATAGCTGGATGACTGCCGAATCATACACCAAGTGCATTGTACGAACATGTACATAAATGCATGGAACTAGCCATACCCAACAGAACCAAGATGCTCTCCTCCAAAAAAAGGAAGCCAATTTGGTGGTCCCCTGCCATTAATAAACTCTACAACAGAAGAAAGAAACTGTTGCAGAAAAAGGTGAAGTCCCAAGAATGGAACAAATCCCTTATTAGCCGCAACAAAAAGTTGAGATCCCTCATTAAATCCTCTAAAGCCAGCTATGAAGGCAGAATTGCAGCAGACACTAAAAACAATCACAAAGCCTTGTATAGCTATATCAAGAATCTCCACAGCAATACCCAGATTTGCTCTGAGTTATTGCACAAGGGTACCTCCTATGCTGAGCCAGCAGGTATTGCAAACATAGTGGCTGACAGATAAAGTGCCAACTTTACCCCCCCCCCCAAAGAACCAATCACAGTACCAGAAGAATACCAGGCACCCAGCATTACTGCAGCACAGGTTAAAACTGCATTGTCCAAGGCCAATAATACATCTTCCATGGTACCTGATAATATCCCTGGCTGTGTTCTGCATGAACTACAAAGTGCAGTGGCAGCACATCTGTGTATCCTGTTCAGTCACAGCATCATCTCAGACTTTGTCCCTACTGAATGGCACACTGCCAGTGTCATCCCTCTCCATAAAGGGGGAGTGACTACAGACCCTGGGAATTATTGCTCCATTAGCCTGACGAGTCTGATATGTAAAGCTATGGAGTGCATCATCATGGATCTAATTAACAAAGATATAGGAAATCTACAAACTCTAGACCCCATGCCCATGCAATTTGGCTGTGTGAAAAGAAGACCATGCCTGCTTAATCTGGTTGACTTCTTTGAGTCAGTCACCAGGGCTGTGGATGAAGGTAAGGCAGTGCATACAGCCTACCTTGATCGGGCCAAGGCCTTTGATACCATTCCTCACTCGGGAATTATTGATAAACTCACCAGACTAGGCATCAAACCCTGTATCACTAGGTAGGTTGCAAACTGGCTCACAGAACACACAGTGTGAAAGTAGCAGACTCCAAGTCAGACTGCCGATCAGTCATGAGTGGAGCCCCACAGGGATCGGTCCTGGGTCCTCTCCTGTTTGGCATCTACTTCTCAGAAGTCCAGGCCAACACAACTGAACTCTGGCTGACCAAGTTCACAGAGGACTGCAAGCTGGGAGCAGTTATTAACAACCCACGTGATGCAGACATACTACAGAAAGGCCTTACTGAGACCAATGACTGGTGTTGAAACCATGGCCTTAAGCTTAACACCAAAAAATGCATTATCATGCCCTTTGGCAAAAACTCAGTTCCCACTAATTACAACATCGATGGGAGCCCACTGAACACTGAAGGCGTTATAAGAGATCTGGGGACACAGGTTGACAGCAACTTCTGCTTCGACCACCATATTGCCACTGTGGTCAGAAAGTCCTATGTGGCACATGTCATTACCAAGAGTTTTGCATCTAGGAAGAAATAGGTCATCATCTCTCTCTCTACTCTTCCCTCATTAGGCCACTTATCGAGTATAGTGCCCCATTTGGCATGTGGTGCACTAGACACTTGCAACAGCTGTAGAGATCGCAGAAGTACCTCACGAAGAGGATCCTAGGCGTTAAACACATGTCCTACGCAGACAGACTCAAAAGACTCCAGCTATACTCTGTCTCATATCGCTTACTTAGAGGCGATCTCTGCTTGACTTACAAAGCCATGTCTGACCCAACTCTGTTAGAAATGCTACATGTAAAGACATCCCATTCTCTCCATACCACATGCTCCAGAGACCTCAACCTCATTACCCCAATCAACAGAACATGCTGGATGGACAGGTTCCTCACCCAGACTGCCCATGCTCTGGAACAGACTTCCCATACATGTCAAGCAGAGCACCTCGCTGTCCCTCTTCAATAGAAGTCTTGATGAGTGGATGGGTAATAGAAAGTTCGTCTCGGGGATCACTCCAGTGGCTCTGCTTGATAGAGGCACTGGAAAATAATGTTGGACAGCATGATGCCAGGGCACTTCTATGGGCTAGTCTTTCAAAGGCTCAAGGGCCATTAGCCTAGTACACACCTATGAACCTAAGAGATGCTTCAAAAAATATTAGAATTAGAGGACAGAGCATGTGGGAAAAACCAAAAATTTTCAGCTATACCAGAGAAGCTGGAAGAAACAGACTTCATTCATTTTATGAAAGGACAAATAAGGAACTGGACTGGTAATCCACAGCAGGAGTTGTTAGTTGAGAGGGAACATTATGTATGTGCTCCAAACCTGGCTATGAGAAAGCATCCTAGAGTTTTAATAGTAAAGATGCAGTCCTACCAGCAGGAAGAGTTGATTCTGACAAAACTGTGGCAGAAGGACAAAATGCTAAAAGTGGGAGACAACAGTTAGTTTGTGGAGAATGATTACTCATTGCACACTAGGCAGAAGAGGAATACATTCATTTCACTATTCAGGGACTGTTAAGATGCAGGTGTGAGATTCAAACTTCTGTACCCAGCTGTCTTCAAGGTATTCTTCTCTGGAGAGACAAAGTATTTTTTGATGAATTACATGCCAAGAAGGATATACAAAAGTGTGTCCAACAAAAAGTGAGCAGTGAAACAGAAAGAGATTCTGCTGCTTGTTCTTCTGGTTATAAAGACCACAGCGAGACTGTGCCTGTGAAACTTTTTCCACTGTTTGAATGGAAAATGTTGGAGAGAAGGAAGAGTGGTCCAAAGTTGACTATAAGAATCAAAAGTATGTTAGAAATGAAGCAGAGACAAGATTTTGTGTCTGGCCCTCATGTCTCCATGGAAACAGTCTGATAAAGAGAAATTGTCTGGTTCTCATGTTTTCATGGAGACAATCTGATAATAACAAACTGACTGTCTGGTTCTCATGTCTCCATAGAGGCAGTCTGATAAAGAGAAATTGTTTACAGTTTGGTGGAGAGTGACTGAGGAAAAAAAAAAAAAGAGAGAAACTGGCTTGGAGATAATGTTCTCTGAAAGCATTCAGGAGTTTTCCCAGCTGGGAGAGCTATAAAGATAAGACAAAAGGAGTTAACCCTTAGAAGCAATGGCTGCACCAGTTGTCTTAGCATGGATAACCTTTCTTTTAGGTTAACTTGAGTCTCAGAGCATGGCTGTCAGTTTGGGACATTTGCTCCTATTAGTAGAGTAAAACTTCAGTATTTGAAGATTTGTGTAGTTTTGTGTGTTAGTATTACATTAATAGGTTTTAGGGTATGTTGGAGATTTGCTTTTTTTTTTTTGTCTGAGGTCTTTCATTAAAACAAAAACTTTTGTAAGGTGTGGCATAGGCTGAAATGGATACAACAAGAAACAACTCTATAAGAGTTCAACCTGCCAAACAGTGTATGTATGCACGTAACACAAAAGCTGGAACTAGACTTTTATCAAAAAAATTGTAAATTGTCATAAAGTTGTTCAAACACTTATAAATCCATAAAATCTTTTGGACATGAAAGAAAAATCACTTCATGTAGTAGCTTTGAAATATTTTAATCCAGTGGTTGAAGTCTTTTTAATCTGGCAGATTTATTAAAAAAGGTGTACATTAAAGGTGGGAATAATAACGTTTTAATGCAATGTTTTCTGTAATGTCTTTAAATGTCAGTGGTCTCACAGATAAATACAAAAAAGAATGAATAGTGAACTGTATTAAAAAATGTCGAGTGTAAATAGCTATGTTACAGGAGACGCACTTGGAAAGAAGAACATGTAACTTTGATAAGGAAAGTTTTTCAGGATGGTTATTCAGCACACTATCTGGGACAAAGGAAAAGATGAGTACTTATATTAATTGCAAGAGGAGCTCCAATAGTGATAGAAGATGAGAAAAAAAGAGAATAATGGCAGATTTGTATTGCTACGGGGCTACTTGCAAGGGAGGAGGATCACACTGATATGTATTTATATTCCACCTAAAACTGCTATAATGGAGCTTAAGAAAATTGGGAAAGAAATCAGTTTTCAGCAAGGATTTTTACTTGTAGATTGAGAGTGGAATATGATTTGCAGCAGTGAAGATGTGTTTGGGGGGTCCAGCAGAGAAAGTATAGCAAAAGAGGGTAGATTTTTGAAGACATTTATGAAAATATTTGGCATGGAATATGTGAATTCAGTAATAGGAATTTGGAGTGAATTTACACATTAATCCTCAAGATATGAAAACTGGGCTAGGCTAGACAGAATTTAGATTTCACAGGAACATGTGTATTTGATTGAAGGTCTTGATACACACCCAGTAACTATTTCAGATCATGCGCAAATAATAACTAAAATGACACAAAGTAATGAAATAAAAATGAGACACTGGTGCTTTCCCACCTGTTGAAAAGAGAGGAATTTAAGGAATGGGTAGTGGAGATATTCAGGAGCTATTTGAGTGTATAGAAATTACTTCTGAAAATATAGCTAGGGAGTTGGATAAAATTAGGGTGGAGTTTAAAAACTAGGTGGAAATTGAAAGAAAGGGAGCTGTGTTTAAGAAGCAACAAGAATCATTTAGAGGGAGTGACAAATGTTAAAAGTATTGCAGAATGGGGGTATCTCACAGAACAAGAAGAGGATCAGCTGCAGAATGCTGAGCAGAAAATAGGGGATTAGCTCAATTATATACATGAGTTTAGAAAAATTGCTGTTAAGCAACTTTTTTTTTTTTTTTAGCATAACACTACAGCACAAAAACATTTAGCACAATGACTCAGGCAACAGAAAGTAGAAAGGGCCATTGCCAAGCTTAGGGAGGCTATAACAAGGAAGGGTAACAAGAGATCCTGTAGAGGAATTATAAATATTTCAGAAGTTCTATGAAAGTCTGTATGAAACAGAGAAATATGGAAATCAGGAAAAGATACAAATGAAATGCTTATGGAAGAATTAAATATGCCAAGGTTAGAGGTAGACGAGGCACCATTACTAACTGGAGGAGGTGATGAGATAAAAATTAATGTATAACCAATCTGCAGTAAAATACCCAGGATTTGATGGTATTCCTCTGCAAGTTTGGAAGCTAGGAAGCAAAAAATTTATAAAGATCCGGAAGGTTTTGTTTAACAGTATTTTAAGAGGAGAAGTACCAACATTCTGGAAGAAAGCAGTGGTAGCTGTAATACCTAAAGAGGGTAAAGATCCACCAGATCCAGCTTCGTTCAGGCCCATTTCATTACTAAACCATGATTATAAAATGTTGATATCTATAATGGCAAAAGTAATGCCAAGATTGATAGGTATGAATCAAAGTGGTTTTGTGGAGGGGAGGCAAACATTTGACAACATTAACAGAAAATTGATGAACCAGAGGTAGGCAGAATGTAAGAAAAGTCAGATCTGAAGTTGTTGTTTTTGTTTGATCTTCAACCTGTGGGACACGGATCAGACATGGCCGTATACTCCAGCACCAGATCCAAAATCCAAGCTCCACCCCTACCCATAATGCCCTGATGTTCATCGTGTTTCACTGTTGCAGTCATAACTGTAGGGTGCTCCTGCCGGCAGGCAGCCCGAGGTCGGCCAGAATCCCAAAGTCTGGGTCCGGCGTCGGCTGTACAAGCCAGTACTCTGACGTCAGTACGCTCTGGTACATAGCCCTCAGCCGACGCCATCTTCTCCTGTCTTTCTTGCCGTGCGGTGGAAAGCAGCTCGCAAGTCGTTGGTTGGCGATTTTCGAACAGCGTTTTTGGTTGTTGTCGGTCCGAAGTTCTTACTTCTCTTCTCAAAGCTAAGTACCCTGTTGGGGAATCTTTTTCTTGTTCCTCCGATGTCAGAAAAAGTTAATAATTGTATTACGTGTGGAAAACAAATACCTCATAAAGATTTCCACTCTTACTGTCTACCTTGCTTAGGCCCTGACCACGATGTTTCTTGTTGTCGGTTCTGTGCCAGGTTTAATTCTCGTACTATCAAATGCAGGTACGACTGGGCTCTGAATTACTTTGGCAGACGCTTCAATTATAGAATGTCGTCGGACACTACCGGAATTCAAAAGAAGCGCAAAGACAAGGACAGGCCTCCGAGGTCCAAACAGGACTCATTGCAGCTGGAGCCGGCGTCCGGTTCGGCTGTCGTCAGTGAGGCGCTTTTGCAGCCCCTGTCGTCCGCCACTTCTGAACCGATGGCCGATACGGACTCCCATGGGGAGCCATCAAGGCCTTCTATTTTATCTGCTGCAGGACCTTCGGACGTTGCTCCCTCGGATGGGTCCGGAACCGCTGTGCAGGTACCGGCTTCTGAGGGGGTATTCAGGCCTACTCACATCACTATTTCAAAGGCAAAGACAAAGACTCCTGTTAAGTCTAAAGCTCCTACTCAAGCTTCTTCTGAATCTACTCCCAGGACACAGAAGCAATTGTTAAGGATGGCTGAAGATTTGCTTACAATGATTAGGGGTTCTCACCCCCCCCCCCCCCCCTGAGAAAAGGCCTCGACAGGATGTTCCTATGGATTCCTCTGACCAGGCTTCTATATCTTCTGTCTCTTCCTCTGATCAGGAATATTCTTTTCCTCCTTATGAGGATTCGGATGCTGAGGACTCCTTGCCCTCTGCCTCTCCGCCTGAAGATTTTTCTTTTGGGGAAACCTTACATGAGATGAGGGAACATTTTCATTGGGAAGGTCAGGATTATTCTGCTTCCAAGAAGAGGCTTAGAGAATTTCTTCTTCTTCCTCAACATAGGCCTTTGGCTATCCCTCCTGTTCTTGACATTGTGGATGATGCTTTTTCCGAGGCTAATTTGAATCCTGATTCCATGCCTCCTGCTCCCTCTAAGCCTGATAGGTTTTATAGGGTTCCAGAGTCTCATTTGTTCTTATTTAAGAATCCTTCTGCAGATCCTGAAACTATATCTCAGGGTTCTAAGGCTGCTAAAGTTGCTACTTCTAAGAATCCTATTCCCTCTGAGAAGGATTCTCGTGCTTTAGACAGGTGGGGCAAAAAGGTATATACTTCTGCTACCCTTTCTGTTAGGGCTTTAAATTGCCAGTTTCGTATGTTTAAGTATCAGCAATTTCTTTTGTCTGTTTTAAAGCAAAAGCTTGCTTCCCTTCCTGCATGTGCAGAAGATAAGGAACTACAGGATGTATTGCATGCAACTGAACAACTGAACAAACATAGCTTGCATTGTGGTTTTGATGCTTTGGATGCTTCTTGCAGGGCCGCAGCCTCTGGTACTGTTATCAGGAGACATGCTTGGCTTCGTGAGCAAAGTTTACCTGAACAGGTTAAGGCTAAATTATTAGATGCCCCTGTTCAGCATGATGTTCTTTTTGGATCTAAGGCTGAGGAGGTTATTAAAAAGATGGAAGAAAAGGCAAAATCTATGCAAACTGTGAAAGATTTCTTGCAAGTTCAGCCTCCTAGATTTTCCACGAATTGGCCCTCCAAGAATTGGTCCTTTCCCACGTCTGACAGGCCTCAAAGGGGAAGATATAGACGCTCCAGAGGTCGTGGCCAAGCTCAGGCCTCCTACAGGTCGAGGCAATGGACTGCTTCTTCACCTAGAAGGGGAGAAGACAGATCCCAATCTCAAAGAAAGCAAACTCAATGAACCTCTTTACCTGGATGCCCCTCTCGGAGGAAAACTTTCTCTTTTTTACAGAAATTGGACTCATATTACCCAGGACAAATGGGTATTGGACGTGATTTTAAAAGGCTACAAATTCCACTTTCATACCTTGCCAAGGGCTTTCGGTTGGCCAGATCTGCCAAAACATCAATGGTCAGAGGCCTTAAATCAAGTGGATGCTCTTCTGGCCTTGAGAGCCATAGAGCCTGTTCCACTCTCAGAGATGGGAAAAGGTTTTTATTCAAGACTGTTTCTGGTTCCAAGAAAACAAAACTCATGGAGACCTATTCTGGACCTTTCTGTGTTAAACACCTTTTTGGAAATTCCAAAATTCAAGATGCTTACTCTGCAGCAGCTGATTCCAATGCTCTCTCAGGACGCCTGGATGGTGACATTGGACCTAAAGGAAGCTTATTTACACATTCCCATCAGGCAGGAACGCAGGAAATTCCTCAGGTTCAAGGCAGGATCGAGACACTTTCAATTCTCTGTACTGCCCTTTGGTTTATCTACTGCGCCCAGAGTCTTTACCAAGTGCCTGGCACCAGTAGTGGCTTATTGCAGACTCCAGGGGATTCAGATTTACCCCTATTTGGACGACTGCCTTATTCAGGCAGACAGCAAGGATCTTTTACTTCAACATCTGGATTTTGTTCAACGTCTTCTCCTCCTACTGGGATTTTCAGTGAACACAAAAAAGTCACATTGGATCCCTTCTCAACAAATGGTATTTCTGGGAGCCCTCTTAAATACAACCTTACAAAGGGCCTTCCTCACTACAGAAAAACAAATACAGCTGCCTTCAATTTTCAAGACTTTGGCAACTCTACCTCAGCTCACTGCAAGGAAATTCCTGCAGGCACTGGGCTACATGGCTTCCTGCATTCTGTTGATTCCAAATGCAAGGCTCCATATGAGAAAGCTTCAATGGTATCTGAAAAGTGTATGGTCGCAGCATTACCACGATCTGGACACTCTGATTCCTCTGATCCCCTGCCTCCAGAAGGAGTTCCTTTGGTGGTCCAGGGTGTGTGCTTTAAACGAAGGAAAGCCTTTCCGTCTTCCTCAACCTTCTCAAATCATAACCACGGACGCCTCGGATTATGCTGGGAGCACATTTTCTAGGCAATTGCCAGCAGGGAACCTGGACAAAGGATCATCTTCACTGGCACATCAATCTGAAGGAAATGTTGGCAGTTCAAAATGCTCTTCTAGCCTTCAAGAACCTTTTGCATCCAGGGCCTCTTTTGATTTACACAGACAACACCACAGTCATGTGGTACATAAACAAGCAGGGGGGTTCTCATTCGTACCCCCTTTGCAGACTAGCTATGGCTTTATGGGACACAGCTCTAAATTTGAATCTACATCTCCAGGCCCAATTCATACCAGGAGAACAGAATCTCTTAGCAGACAGCCTGAGCAGGAACATTTTTGATCCTCACGAATGGATGCTAGACACCAACTTATTCAACAGGATTACTGCAGTTTGGGGATGCCCCCAGATAGGTCTGTTTGCATCCCATCTCAATCATCAGCTGCCTCACTTTTGCACCAGGTCATTCCACAAAGCAGCTTGGAAAGTGGATGCCCTGTCCTTCAGCTGGAGAAACCTTTCGGGATATGCCTTCCCTCCTCTTCCTCTACTTCCTCGGGTATTACTAAAGATAAAACAGGACAAGCCCAAGTTCCTCATCTTGATTGCTCCAAATTGGCCTCGACAGTTTTGGTATCCAACTTTAAAGCACCTGTTCTTGGAGCCTCCTTGGATTCTCCTCTGAACCCTTCTCTTCTGTCCCAGCATCAGGGTCAGTTGCTACATTCCAATCTCAAGACCCTTTGCCTGGCAGCTTGGCTCTTCTAAGGAATTTGATTTCTTCTAGTCTTCCCAAACAAGTTTTGGATGTTCTTTTGGAAGCTAGACGCCCTAGCACTAGGAAATCCTATGCCTCTAAATGGAAGAGATTTTGCATTTGGATGCAGGACCGAGGCTTGGACCCTCTGGTACCTGATCTCTCTTCTATTTTGCTTTACCTTTCGGATCTTTTGTCTAATGGACTTTCCTTTTCTTCCATTAAGATTCATGCTTCTGCTATTTCTGCTCATTTCAATACTGATCCCCTGTTTTTCTCATCCTTTGGTGAGACAATTCTTGAGAGGGGCTAAGAATTTAAGGCCTCCCAGGACCCCTCCTATTCCTGCTTGGGATCTTAATTATGTTTTGGAAAAACTTACTTTGCCTCCTTTTGAGCCTGCTGCATCTTCAGATATTAAGTTTTTATCTTGGAAGACGGTTCTTTTGTTAGCTTTGACTTCTGCCAGAAGGGTCTCAGAGTTGCAAGCTCTCATGGCTGTGGAACCATACCTTATTTTCCACCAGGACAGAGTATCCTTGAGGACCAATCCTACTTTCATGCCTAAGGTGATTTCGAAAGTGGCTTTAAATCAAACTATTCACCTTCCTACCTTCTTTCCTAATCCTCAGAATAAAGGGGAAAGGATTTTGCATTCCTTGGACGTGCACAGACAGTTACAATTTTATTTGGACAAGACTAAAGAGTTCAGAAAATCTGACCAATTGTTTGTTTATTTTGCCTCCAGTTCTCTTGGAAAGGCTTTTTCCAAACAAACTATTTCCAAATGGATTTCTTATGGAATAAGATTTTGTTACACTCATCATGGGAAACAGTTTCCAGGTACAGTGAGAAGTCATTCTACTAGAGCAGCTGCTACTTCTACAGCTTTTCTCAGGGGAGTTCCTACCAAGGATATCTTGGAAGCTGCCACTTGGAGTTCTGTGCATACTTTTTCCAAGCACTACAATCTCCCTTTGTATTCTAAGACCAGGGCAGGCTTTGCTTTGCCTCTGCTGTTTTGCAGGGTCTTCTTGCTGCCCCTTCTTCTGTCTAGACCTCCTCCCTTTTTTCACTGCTTTGGGATTCCACCCTACAGTTATGACTGCAACAGTGAAACACGATGAACATAGTACAGTTGTGTACACCTACCATAAATGTAGATGTTCGAGTGTCTTCACTGTTGCAGTCGGTGTTTCCCTCCCTCCTATCCCCTCTTTTTCTCTCTTTTGTGGTGTATTTATGTTTCCTTGTTGGATTCATTTATGATTTTTGGGAAATTCTGACATCTAGGGCAAGAAAGGCTGGAGAAGATGGCGTCGGCTGAGGGCTATGTACCAGAGCGTACTGACGTCAGGGTACTGGCTTGTACAGCCGACGCCGGACCCAGACTTTGGGATTCTGGCCGACCTCGGGCTGCCTGCCGGCAGGAGCACCCTACAGTTATGACTGCAACAGTGAAGACACTCGAACATCTACATTTATGGTAGGTGTACACAACTGTACTTTCTCCCTCCTCCCCTCAGGTCTTGTTTGCCATTTGTTTAAGTTGCTCCAAGCTCCTCAGGGTTCTAAGTGGCTGTAAGGTTTTTTTTTTTTTTGAGTTCTTTAAAAACCTTCTTTCTTTCTTCTCCCTTTTGTGTGTGTGTGTGTGTGTGTGTGTGTGTGTGTGTGTGTGTGTGTGTGTGTATGTATATATATATATGTATATATCCTGTTTCCTGTGTCCATGGCTAAAACTCCTAAGCCAGGGTTCAGAAAGTATGCAGTGTGTGTGCATAAGCTTCCTCCTTCGGATGCCTACACTCTGTGCGTGGTATGTTTGGGGGTGCCACACTTGGATTCTTCCTGTTCGATTTCAACCCTTGTGCCTTCATTGACAGGAGGAATAAACTGATTCTGAAAGGCCTTCTCCCTCCCCCAACTAAAGCCTCTTCTTCCTCCACTAAGAAGTCCAGTAACAGAGGGAAGGGCCGTCATAAGGAAAGGGATTGCCTGAAAAAGAGATCCCCCCGAGTGGGCATCTTCTGTTGAGCCTCCCGCTAAATCTCTGCCTGAGCCAAGCTGGAAATCTCCTCGGCTCCAGTCTCCTTGCTTTTCCCCAGAGCCAGAGACTTCCCGGGCTAGGTTTCTGTCTTGGCCTCCCCTCGGCATTTTTCTTGGCTGGGGTTGGTGGCTTCTTCGGTCCTGTCCAGTCGCAGCCTGTCTGAAACCAAGGTGGACAGGATTATGCTGAAGTTTCTTTGGGTCCAGATTCAGCTAGGAGTCTTGCCTGCTCTGTCTCCCTCTAGGGCCTTGAGCACACAGTTTAGTTTCCTCTTGATTTCTCCTTCTCCGATCTGACCTTCGGGTTCGGAGTTTTTGGGTCTGAGGTTCACAAGTGTTGAGGGATCTGCATCGGTAGTCCCTTGCACATTGGCTCCAGTGTCGTTGGACCAGACTGGCTCTCAGAGCCGTAGCTTTGGTGTTGACTCTGAGGGGCTGGCATTGACTGCAGGACTCTTGGAGTCATCCCTTCCTCCTGGGGCTTTTGCACCAGGAAGCTTGGATATGGCTCTCCCTTCGGCGTTGGAGGCAGTGGTCAGACAATCTCATGTTTCTGCTCTGGTCGCTCTGCTTTCCAAGTTCCGTTTTACTTTGGCGTTTAAGTGGTGGAGATGGTCCTCTTGGCTCCTTCAAAAGCCTTAACACACTCTTCCTCAGATACCACCCTGGCTCCTCCTTTTTCTGGGCCAAAGTCGTCTGTCCTGCCCCCTCAGGGATAGCCTGCTGCCAGCCTGACTCAGGAGGTTCCTATTCAGGAATTCCCCGAAGATTCCAAGTCTTCCCCAGAGTCCTCCCCCCCTGAGGAGGGTACTCAGAAGCATACATGCAAAAGGAGGCATTTAGACTCTCCTCCAGAGTCTCTCACTGATATACAAACTTGGATGAAGGGGAGGGTTCCCTCCCAGTCACCCCTCTGGATGATGTCTCCTTTGGCGACATCAAGGAAATCCTTCGCCATTGTGGGTGGTCTACCCTCAAGGCCAACCATGACGGGTCTGTAGTCCTGGAGGCATTTGCCACAGGACCTTCTACTTCCTGGGTATGTCCCCCTCTGGATCCTTTGATGGACCTCATTTCTAGTAGGGCATGGAAGGAACTGGATATGGTTGAGCCCATCTCCAAGCACCCAGACAAGGTGCTCAGTGCCCTGTCGGACAAGCCCCGTTGGTCTAAGGGATGTCCAATTGATGCCATGGTGGTTGTGGCAGCCGCCAAGAAGGAGCTGGCTCAAGAGAGCTCCTCAGTCTATCTTCTGGACAGGGAGTCTAGGGCGATGGCTCATTTTGGGGAGGGAACCTACACTTCAGCCACCTTTGCTTTACATATGCTGAATTATTTGGCTCATGTTATTAGACTAAAGAGGGACATAGTCGAGGAGGTCACTGAGTCTGCCCCATGGTCTATGTTGGCAGAGGAGAAGAAGGTTTTTTCCTCCCGCATGGCCACCCAAACTGCCAATTGGAAGTTCTTGTCTTAATTTCTCTTCAATATGTGTGTTCCCGGATCTGGCACTGATCCAATGACCACATACTCAGCATCTTGATCCGAGTTCCAAGCTCCTCTCCTACCCATAATGCCCCTGTCGCCTTCCTCCCCCCATATCTCATTTGCCGCACTTCAGCTTGCATTTCAATCCATGTTTCAGGCTCTGTTTTTGGGTAAGTGCTATTCTTTAATCCCTTTTGCCTATTTTTCTTTGCTAAAATTTACCTTTTCTATTTTTCTACCCTCCCCTAATGCACGTTACTGTCAGTTAAAAAAAAAAAAAAAGCCCCTCTTTTCATTTTCTGTCAGCATGTGTCTGTGTGTGAGGCTCTTTTTGTTGGGCTTCTCAGTCTCTTTGATTATGTCTGAGACCCCAAAAGCCAGGTTTAGAAAGTGCACAGAGTGTGGCCATAAGCTCTCTCAAGCCGATGGCCACACTCTGTGTATGGTATGCTTGAAGGTAGCCCGCTTAGAGATCTCCTGTTCCATCTGTGCCAGGTTTAATCCCTGGGCACTGATGAACAGGAGAAACAAGTTAATCCTGAAAGGGCTTCTTCTCTCTCCTTCCACCGAGGTACAGGCCTGTTCTGCCTCGGTCTCCTGAGCTGTCTCTGCCCCATCCTCTGGGACTCAAACTCCCGCCAAGAGGCCCAGGGACAGAGATAAGCCTCCTAAGAATAAGGATAGGCCCAAGAAATGACCCCCGGATCCCTCAGGTCTGGCAGGTCTGCCTCTGAAGGTTAGGTCAGCCCTGAGGTTGGAGTACCTCCCGGCTCTTTTTCCCTTGTTTTTTCCCAGAGACAGAGAAGCTTCAGACCAGGTCTCCGGCGCAGGCTTCCCCTCCCCGCCACTCCAGGCCGGTGTCGGTGGCCTCCTCATCTCATTCCACCCGCAGTCTTTCCGAAGTGTAGATGGACAGGATGATGTGGAAGTTCATCCGCATGCAGATGCAGTTGATAGTCTTGCCTGCCCCCTCTCCGTCACTGTGTTCATCTCTATTTCTACTTCTCCAAACTGGCCCCTGATTTTGGAGCCCTTGGATCTGAGGACACTCAGCATCAATGGGTCGGCTTTGAGAGTACCTTATATTTCTATGCTGGCTGTGGCCTTGAGCAGGTTGGATCAGACTTGCTCGGATCCATCCAGTTCTCGGAGCTGTAGCCTTGGTGCCGGATCCGAGGGGATGGTGTTGGCTCCGAGCCTTTCAGAGCAGAGCCTTCCCCTAGGTATCGTGGCCCCCATAGGCTTGGCTCCGACTCCCCTGTTGGGTCATAGGGATACGGCTCTGACTATCGCCCCTTCTCTGGAGGTCCATTCACCTTTAGCTTTCGATGTGGTGGAGAGGGTTCCTCTCGATCCCATTAACACCCTTGACTGTCTCATCTTCATAGTTTGTCCTGGCTGCCTCTGTTTTCTGCTGCGGTTCTGACCATTCTGTCATCTCAGGGACAGCCTGCCACCTCTATGCCAGAAGGCGATCACTCTTGGGAGCAGCAAGCCGTTGGCGAGTCTTCCCCAGAATCCCCCACTGAGGAGGCTCCTCACAAGCGCACGTGCAAAAGGAGGCACTTGGACTTCCCACCGGAGTTGCTCACTGAAGACACCAATTTAGAGGAAGGGGAAGGTTTCCCCCAATCACCCCCCCAAGGATGTCACCTTGGGAGACATCATGGAAATCCTACGCCAGCGTGGGGGGGTGGGGTGGGGTGGTCTGTCCAAAAACCTAACTCACACGAATCAGTGTTCCTGGAGGCTTTTGGCTCAGGACTCTTTACTTCCTGGGTGTCCCTTCCGCAGATCCCTTGGAGAATCTGATTACATCTCGGGTGTGGAAGGAACCGGACATGATGGAGCTCATTCCCAAACACCCTGACAAAGTTTAGAGCTGCCCTTTGACTAGGTCCTATTGACACAAAGGATCCCCAGTTGATGCCATGGTGGTGGCAACTGCCACTAAGAAAGCTTTTGCTAAAGAGAACTCTATGGTCCACCTACCAGACTGAGAGTCCAGGATGATAGATCGTTTTGGGAAGCGGGTGTATGCTTCAGCGACCTTTTCTGTCCGGGCACTGAACTACCCGGCACATGTGATTAGGCTGCAGCGAGACCTAGTCATGGAAGTCGCTAAGTCTACCCCAAGGTCCATGTTGGCGGAGGATACGAAAGTTTTCTCCTCCTGAATGGCCACCCTAACATCTGTTGGTAAAACCGCTATGCGTCTCCTCTCCCGGTACTGGCGTTGCCATCAGGCGTCACACCTGGCTCCAGTTGTGTGCCTTTTCGGAACCCTTTAACGTGTCTTTTATGAATGCTCTGTACAATGGTTTCTCCGTTTTTGGGAAGACTGTACTTGACACCTTAGTTCAGAGTGAGAAAGATGGGAAGACTTTCTGCCGTCAGGATCCGTTTTTCGGCCCCTCATTGATCCTTCTCTAGGAATCAGCGAGTGACCAAGAAGATGTGGTTCCAAAAACCTGAGAGTTTTCCCCAGAACACTCAGGATTCACTTCCCCCCAGGGGCAGTGGGGGATTTGATAGACACCACTCTAGAGGCAGAGGGGGGGTCCAAGAAATCAAGTGTCTTGAGAATCTTTCTCAGACAGACCTGCACAGCAGCCCTGAAGGGTTGCCTGACTGCTCGTCTCTGGAGGCAGTCTGAGGTCGCCTTTTACTTCACCTAATGGTTTGGGAGTCAGTTATTGAAGATCGTTGGGTGTTGCAAATTATATCCAGCGGTTATTCAGTCCCCTTTCTAAAGTCACCTCTACCACCCAGTCACCTCCTGGACGTTCCACCCACACACAGGGAGGATGGAGCACTGGAAATTACAAAGCCGCTAGAAAAACAAGTCATCCAACACGTCCCCCCAGACCAGTCTGGATTAGGCATTTATTCCAGGTTCTTTTAGGTGCCAAAGAAGATGGGGACCTAAGACCAGTTCTGGATCTGTCCATCTTGAACCTGTCAGTAGCCAAAACAAAATTTCTGATGGTCACCCTTCAGTCTATCCTGCCCTTCCTGCAGGAGAGCGATTAGATATGCTCGATCGATCTCCAAGATGCTTACTACCACATCAAAATGGGTAGGTGCATTCGGAGGTTCCTCCTCTTCCAGCTGGGAGGCGATCATTACCATTTTCGAGCACTCCCCTTTGGTCTCACCACAGCCCCCATGGTGTTCACCAAAGTGATGGCAGTAGTAGCAGCTCACTTGAGACTCTAAAGCATACAGGCCTTTCCTTATCTAGATGATTGCCTCCTCGCTGCCCCTTCCAGACATCAGCTCTGTCAAGCGAGGGATTACTTTCTTTCCTTAGCCCAGCGGTTGGGCATCACCATCAGTCTCAGCAAGTCATCACTGGCCCCGGTTCAGGTATTAGATTTCACAGGGGCTCAGCTGAACACAATTCAAATCAAGGTCTTTCTCTTCTCACTGAAACTTCACGTCCTGGGTGCTCTTGAACCCAGCCACTGACTGCGGAAATAATAATAAGGGCATTGGGGTCCATGTCGGCCACGATCAGTCTCTTACTTCTGATCCGTTTTCTTCAGTGGACTGTTGCTGTCAAATGATCCATGTTGCTCCCTCTGTCTCACCCTGTTCGAGTCTCTTGGGAGTGCAAGGACTCTCTTCTATGGTGGTTACGTTACTCCGACCTTACTTGAGGTTGCCTCTTTCTTTCCCCTTTCCCCTTGACCACAGTGAGTACGGATGCCTCCCTGCTAGGTTGGGGGACATTGCTCGGGGAGGACAGTCCAAGGCACGTGGTCCCACTACAAGACCAGATTACATATCAGTGTCTTGGATATGAGGGTGGTCTTGTAGCATTGCAGGCTCTCCATGCCCATCTTCCCTCAGGAGAATATGTCTGTGGTCTGGTACATCAACAAGCATGGGGGAACTAGGTCTTATTCCCTATGTCGTGAAGCCATGAGAGTGTGGGAGTCGGCGATCTCCACTGACCATTTTCTGGTGGCAGCGCACATTCCGGGGAGGTCCAGCATTCTAGTGGACAGGCTCAGCAGGTCTATTCTAATGCCTTACAAGTGGTCTCTGAATCCTTCAGTAGCGAAACAGATCATTCTCAAGTTGGGACAGCCTTGCTGTAATCTCTTCGCCTCTCCTTCCAACGCGAAATGCAGCGAGTTTTTCCCTCTGAACCCCCCTCTGGGGGAAGCCCCCAGAGACGCTGTTTTTCATGCTTGCCCCCCACCCCCCCCCACCCCTGTCTTCTGTATGATTATCCTCCTTCTCCCTTAATAGCAAAATTCCTTCAGAAAGCTTGCAGGCTGGGGAGCTTAATAATCCTCATTGCCCCATTTTGGCCTCGCCAACTCTGGTTTTCATCTCTGTGGTCTCATCTGGTGGCTCCACCATGGTTGCTGGATCCAGTTCCAGTCTCATTTCTCACCCTTTAGGGATTCCCCATCCAGATCTGGGAAATCTGTAGCTCACCACTTGGCTGCTGCGTTCCCCTGATTGTCAGGACTCCCGGTTTATCTTCACTTGTAAAAAAGATCCTAGTGGCAGCTCATAAATCTTCGACCAGAAAGGTATACTCCAGTAAATGGAGATGGTCTTCACAGGGTGTCCTAGACCATTTCACTGCTCCAGTCTCATCAGTTTTTGAATTTTTAGCAGGGATTTTTCAACAAGGTGCAAGTTTTTCTACTGTCAAGGTTCAACTTGCAGCCATTTCTAATTTTCATGTGGGGCACAGTATGGTTTCCTTAGCATCTTCAAAGCTTTGTAAAGCCTTCCTAAAAGGCACCTTTCTTCTTCGGCCACCAGTGAAAGACCCCACACCCCTGTAGGATCTTACCTTAGTTGTACAGGCATTAGTTTCACCTCCCTTTAAACCTGCAGCCTCTGTGGATATGCAACTTTTGTCTTGGAAGACAGGCTTCTTGGTGGCTATTACTTCTGCCAGAAGGGTTTTGGAAATTCAAGTATTGTCAGTCAAACTAACCTATATGATTTTTCATAAGGATTAAGGTATCTTTGCATACTAACCCTTCCTTTCTTCCCAAGGAAGTTCAGAGGCCAATATTAATCCGGTAATTAATCTTCCCGTCTTTTTCCCCGAGTTTCCAAAACAAAGGGGAATACAAATTGTACTTACTTGGACGTACACAGACAGTTGTGTTTTTATTTGCACAGGACTAAAGTATTCTGTAAGTCTGACCAGCTCTTCATATCTTGCTCTAAACCCTTCTTAGGGAAGCCAGTATCTAAGGTCACCATCGCCTATTGGATTTCCCAGTGTATTTTGCTGGCATATTCCGCTAAGGGATTGACTCCACCAGGTCAAGTGAAGGCACATTCCACAAGCTCTATGGCTACTTCAGCGGCCTTTTGGTCTAGAGTTTCGTTAGATGATATTTGTTCTGCGGCCACCTGGGCTTCATCTCATACCTTTATCTTGCACTACAAGTTGGAGATCATATCCAGGAACAGGGTGCCCTTTGTCTCCGCTGTGCTCCAGAATATCCTTCCATAAGGGCCTCCCAGGTTTCTAGTAAGTGAGGACTCTGTCCCACAGGTTGAAGTCCAAATGAAGACAACAACTTCAAGTAAAAAAGTTGTGTACTCACCATAACGTTCCATCCGAGTTGTTGTCCTTCGTTTGTCTTCAACCGTCCCTTCCTCTTTTCTCCCTGCCTGGCATATACTGTGTGGTAGTATGACGAGTAGAGGATGTGGTTATCACCAGGATGCCTTTTACTCTTTCCTTCTTGTTTATGGATATTTGGCATGGGGCAAGCTTTTTGGGATGGGTGCAGTGCTAGGTGGGGCAACAAACTCAATCTGAAGGGAGGAAGGAGACAGGGGCATTATGGGTAGTGGAGGAGCTTGGAGCTCATCAAGATGCTGAGTATGCGGCCATCAGATCAGTGCCAGATCCGGGAACCCACAGGTTGAAGACAAGTGAAGGACAACAACTTAGATGGAATGTTATATTTTTTCTAGCACGTCCATGAGGCTACTTTCTCATGCCACTGAGAGTGCCTCTAGGGCTGCTGGGATGGACGTGGCCATTAGGCGGCATGCCTAGCTCTGGCTTTGTAATTTTTTGGAGTCCTTCAAGGCGTCATTCATGAACTCTCCCTACAATGATTCTACTTTATTTGGCAAAACTGTTCGTGACATATTGACCCAGAGTGAGAGAGATGGGAAGACCTTGTCTGCTGTCGGGATCTGCTTCTCTACTCCGCAAAGGTCCTTTTTGAGGAATCAGTGTGGGAGTCAAGAAGATGTGGTTTCAGAAGTCTCAGGGTTTTCTCCAAGAAGCTCAGAGTTCGTCTTTCCCCAGGGGCAGAGGGGGATATGACAGATGCCACCCTTGTGGTAGAGGGGGTCCGAAGAACCAGAGGTCTCGAGATTCATTCTCGGATAGACTGTTTCAGCAGTCCTGAGGGATTGCCTGATTGCTCACTTATGGAGGCAGTTAGGGGCATCTGTTGCTGCACCCAGCAGCCTGGGAGTCCATCATGAACTATTGTTGGGTGCTGAAAAATGATTTCTAGAGGTTATGATATCCCCTTTCTTCATCCTCCCTGTCCACAAAAATACCTCCCAGACATTCCACCTGATCAGCGGGAGGAGTCAGCTATAGAAATTGCCAGGCTGCTCTCAAAATGAGTCATCCAGCCCATCCCTCCAGGCCAGTCTGGATCAGGCATTTATTCCAGGTTATTTTTGGTGACAAAGAAAATGGGGGACTGAAGATCCATTCTGGATCTTTCTACCCTGAATTTGTCCATTGCCAAGACAAAGTTTCGGATGGTCACCCTTCAGTCTATTCTGCCCTTCCTGCAGACGAGTGAATGGATGTGCTCAGTGGATCTTCAGGATGCATACTATCACATCAAGGTGAACAGATGCTGCCGACAGTTCCTTCGCTTCCAGCTGGTATCCAATCATTTTCAGATCAGAGTGCTCCCCTTTGTACTCGCCACTGCCCCCCAGGTGTTTACCAAAGTGATGGTGGTAGTTCCAGCTCACCTGCAACTCCAGGGGGATTCAGGTCTTTCCCTACCTCAATAATTGGCTCCTTTCTGCTCCCTCCAGGCATCAATTGATTCAGGCCAGGGATTACCTTCTCAGTCTAGCTCCGTCCCTGGGCATCACCATAAATCTTCCCAAGTCATATCTTGTAACCTGTTCAGATATTGGACTTCAACAGAGCAGGGTTAGATACTACACAGGGCAGAGTGTTTCTGCCTCAGACAGGTTATCGTATTATCACATACATTGCATTCTACAGACCCAGCTTAGCTTCCCCTGCAGGGATGGTTCTTCGGGTGTTGGGGTCTATGGCAGCCACGATCACCCTTCTCCAAACTGCATGCCTTCACATGAGGGTTCTCCATTGGACCTTAGAGGTTCAGTGGTCCCTGTTCTATTTCCACATGTCGCATCCTATTCGGTTGTCTCAATTTTGCTGGGACTCTCTTCTATGGTGGCTTCAGTTCTTTTTTCCCCCACGATCCTGATGACTATGGATGCCTCCCTGCTTGGATGGGGGGGGGGGGTATTGCATGGGAAGGACGGTCCAAGGCACATGGTCTTCCCTGGAGACCAGCCTGCATATCAGTGTCCTGGAGATGAGGGCAGTGCTTTTGGCGTTGTAAGCTCTCCACACCTCCCTCCCTACCAGGAAGATTAGCATCTGGATGGACATTATATCCGTAGTCTGGTACATCAACAAATAGGGGGACCAGATTGTACACTGTCGATAGTTAGGCCATGAGATTGTGGGAGTGGGCGATCTCTGACCGTTTTCTGGTGGCAACACACATTCCATTGGAGTCCAACATTCTAGGAGACAGGCTCAGCAGATTTATTCTGATGCCTATGAGTGGTCTCTGAATCTGTCAGTAGCGGACAGGATCTTCCTAATGTGGGGTTGTCCTTGCTGTGAGCTCCTTGCCTCTCTTTCCACGGAGAAATGCAGTGAGTTTTTCACTCTGATCCCCTCTCCGGGGGAGTCACCCAGAGATGCTAGTCCATGCTTGTCCCTCCGGTCTACTTTATGCTTATCCTCCTCTTCCTCTGATTCCCAAGTATATCCAGAAAGCACGATGGCTGGGGAGCTCAGTCATCCTCATTGCCTCATTTGGGCCTCATCAAGTTTGGTTCCCATTCTGTGGTCTCATCTAGTGTTTCCTTTCTGGACTCTGGATCCATTTCCAGAAATGCTGACATACCCATCAAGGGTTCCTCGCCTGGATTTAATCAGCCTGAAGCTCACTGCTTGGCTGCTCCAGTTTCCATGATAGCCAGGACTCCTGGGCTCTCTTCTACTGTCAAAAAAATCCTGATTACGGCCCACAAGACTTCTCCTAGGAAGATCTACTCTAGCAAATGGAAACGTTTTCGATCTGGGCTTCTCAGCATGACCTGGATCCAATGCCAGTCCTTGCCATTCCGGATTTTTTAGCCCATATTTTTAATAATGGCTCTAGTTTTTCTACGGTTAACGTTCAGTTGGCAGCTATCTTTAATTTCCATATGGGTAAAAGTTTGGCTTCCTTAGCTTCAAAGTTCTGTAAGGCTTTTTTGAAAGGTACTTTTCTTCTCTGGCCTCTGGTTAAGGACCCCATGCCTCCTTGGGATTTAACATTTGTGTTATAGTCCTTGGTCCCCCCCCCACCCCATGTGAACGAGCTGCCTCAATTGATTTGCAATTTTTATCAAGGAAGACGGCCTTTATGGTGACTTACCTTGGCCACGAAGGTTTCTGAACTTCAGGTGTTATCTATTAAGCCACCTTATTTGGTCTTTCATACAGACTTGTGTCACTTTCAGACCAACCCATCCTTCTTGCCGAAGGTGACTTCTGAATCGAATATTAGCCAGGTTATTAATTTGCCAGGCTTCTTCCCAAATTTCCAAAACAAGGGGGAGTATAAATTACACTTTCTTGATGTACACAGGCAGCTGTGTTTCTATCTGCATAGAACCAAAGATTTGTGGACATCTGATCAGCTTTTTGTTTTGTTCTCCAAGCCTCATTTGCAAAACAACTGTTTTTAAAGTTATTCTTACTCACTGGGTTTCTGACTGTATTTCTTTAGCCTATTGGTCCAAATGTTTGTCCCCACCGGGCCGTGTCCGGGCACATTCCACTGGATCAGTCTCTACTTCTGCGGCTTTTTGGTCCAGGGTTCCTATTGATGATATTTGTTCTGCTGCTACCTGGTCTTCATCACATACCTTTATTTCCCATTACAAATTGGATCTCCTTTCCAGGAGCAAAGCATCCTTTGGCTCAGCTGTTTTCCAAAATATCCTAAGGACCTCCTTTGGGTTGTAGTAGCTAGGGACTCTGTCCTATAGTTTGAAGATCAAATGAAAACAAAAACTTCAGATAAACTAGTTATGTACTTACCATAATGTTCCATCTGAATTGTTGCTTTTCAGTTGTCTTCAGCTGTCCCTCCCTCCTTCCCCCTATCTTTTTTGGGATGTGTAGTGGACTGGACAGAAGCAGCCATTGGCTTTCTTGGCTTAAGCTGCATATGTGTGTGTGTGTGTGTGTGTGTGTGTGTGTGTGTGTGTGTGTGTGTGTGTGTGTGTGTGTGTTGTTCACCTTTTTGGTCAAGAATAAAGGGGTTTATGCTGTAATAGGGTTGGTGCTGTTCTGCAGCAAACTCGATCTGATGGGAGGGAGGAGAGTGGGGCATTATGGGTAGAGGAGGAACTTGGATTTTGGATCCGATGCTGGAGTATATGGCTGAGTTGGATCTGAGCCCCACAGTTTGAAGACGAATGAAAAGCAACAACTCAGATGGAACATCATGGTAAGTACATAACTAGTGTTTGTTGTTGGTGGATTTTAATACAGAGAAAGCATTTGACAAAGTAAGCTGGGATTTTATGACCAGCGCAATGGAAGCATTTGCATTTCGTGAAAAAAAAATATAAGGTTGACTAGGAGGATATATGAGTGTTTGGAGGTGAAAATTAGTGGGATATATGAGGGATTGGATGTGAAAATTAGTGGGTGAGGTCCTCGCTGATAATTTCTGCTTGAGCAGAGGAACCAAGCAAGGGTGTCCTCTTTCCTTGTGTTTGCATTATATTTAAAATCATTGGCAAAAAAAAAAATAAGGGATTCAGGAATTCAAGGATATAATTTCTATGGTAGTCAGGAAAAGCTGGTTCTATTTGCAGATGATCTCATTTTATACCTGACAAAACAAGAAAGAGACATTACAGTGTTGTGGAAGTTTTTGAGACCATTTCATATCTTTTTGGGATACAAAATGAATGAAGCTAAAATAAAGGCAATAACGATAAGTTATGTAGTCACATATGAATTGGTTCAGCAATATCTATATTTATGGGGACATGATAAAATAAAGTATTAAGGAGCATGGATTAAAAATTATTCTGGTATGGCAGATAAGGATATGTGGGAAGAGACTAAAAAGATAATAAAAAACTGAGAAAATGGAAGCTTTGTTATATGAATATGGATAGTAAGATACAAACAGTTAAAATGTTTTTAGTCCCATTAATCTTATGCACAGGTCAGGCATATGTTTATCAACCAGAGAAGTTGTGGGTAGCAATTAATAAAAAGCTAAAGGACTTTATCTGAGAGGGGAAGATGGCAAGAGTCAAGTGGGGTAAGCTGATTCTTCCAGTAGAACAGGGCAGATTGGGATTACCCGATTTGAAGGGGTATTTCAGAGCTACGCAGTTAAGGTTCCTGTATATAGCACAAGCGGAAACCTATAATTCAAAGTGGAAAGGGATGATGATGAAGCGGGGGGGGGGCTCAAGAAATAAGGAGATACTGGGATTTTAGATGCAGGCCTTTAAGGAGAATAACAATAATCATACTGAATATTATATCTGCAAATTAGCAGAAACTATCCTAAGAACTAAGGCAACACAGGAAGGGAGAAAGGGGATTCTGCTGATAGGAATGACTGCAGTTAGGAATATAGACAGTAACCAAGAGGGGGTTGGAATTTATTTGAGAAAACTGGCAAAAGAACCAAGGTATTCGGAGCAAATAACTAGATAGAGAAAGATGGAATGCGAAGACACTGAGAATTTTTTTTTTGGACTGCAGGTTAGAGATTGCCTTCCCTATCAAGGATTGATGTCAGAGTATAGGCAAAAAGAAAGAAATAGGGGGGTCCTAAAGAAAAGAACAGCATCGGTAAAGTTATTAGTAGAATGTAGATCAGAAGCTGCCATTAAAAAAGGAATAATTAGCAGAGCATGTAAAATAACTGCGGTGGTGGTGCTGTGGTAGCATTGTCGCATCATAGCAAGACGTCCCATTCGATTCTCAGCTAGAGCATCTTCTGTGTGGAGGCATACGTGAATGGGGCGTGCCTTCGTTGAAGGTTGTGCATCAGGGCTGGTAACCCGGTACGTAAAAATCCACTACCAATCATTAGCGGACCAGAGTTCCGCTGTGACGACCCCTAACCGGGAAAAGCTGAAAGACACAAACAAACAAAGCAGAGCATGTAAAATATTGCATGATAACTATAAGAATCAATCAGAGGAGGTTAGAAAGGATTGGATAAGCAATTCACAAAAAAAAAAGAAAAACATTGGGAAGGCTATATATATGGCTCCCAGATATGCAAGAAAGTCCAGAAGATTTAGGATTTTTACTTGAAAATGTTTACATAGATATTTTTATACTGCAAGTAGACTCCAGAGAATTTTTCCTCAGGTAGACAGCAAATTTTGGAGGTGTGAAAGGGAAGAAAGAGGTAATTGGTAATATATTTTGTGGGAGTGTGGTGAGTTAGAGTATTTTAAGGATTCCTTGTGGGATGCATTGTTGGAGATGCTGAGTGGGCAGATTGGTGTGAAGAGGGAGATGATTTTTCTGAGCTATGGTATAGAATTGGAATTGCCTAGGCTTGGGAAGGCCTTGCTGTGTCTAATTAGGGTGGCTGCCAAAAAAACATTTACTAGAAAATGGAAATCAAAAGTTAAACTAACTATAGTAAAAGTGGTGGATATAGTAACAGAGATAAAATAACTGGAATTGAGCTCTTTAAAAAGGGTAGGAACAAACTACAGAGGAAAACATGGGAATTGTGGGAATGTTACATACAGGGGAGGAATAATGTTTAAAAGAAGGCAGAACTTAAATGAGCTGTGTAATGTTTGACTAAAAATGATTTGGTGGATTGTAAGTGATGTTTGCAACTGGGATTGTGTCAGTATGGTTTGTGATGTTAAATGCTTGCAACTAGGATTGTGTCAGTGTGGTTTGTTTTCATTTATATAAATGTATGTATGATTGCATATGTCGTAAGTGATGGTTTAATAAAGGTGTTTCTTGTTTTAAAAATAAAGAAGGCAGAAATTGAAAAGTTGATGTAATGTTGCTTAGGTTATGTGATATATAGCAATATATGTGAAGTATCTTCTTCTTTCGGCTTTTCCCAGTTAGGGATCGCAACAGCGGATCATCTGTCTGCTCATGATTGGCAGTGGAGTTTTACTGTGTAGAGTTGCCAGATCGGTGCCCAACCTTCCACAGAAGGCACACACACGCACACACTCACACCTAGGGCCAATTTTAGAGTGTCCAATCCACTTACTGCATGTCTTTAGGATGTGGGAGGAAACCGGAGCACCCAGGGGAAACCCACACGACCACAGGGAGGACATGCACACTCCGCACAGAAGGCACCCCAGCAGAGAATCGAACTGGAGAACCTCTTGCTGTGAGGTGGCAACGATAACCACTGCACCACCATGACCGCCCCCCATATAGCAATATATGTGAAGTATAATGTTTGTAAATGTGAATTTGTTAATGCAGTTTGATTACTTTTATATAAATGTAAATTTGCCTATGTCACAAGTGATAATTCATTAAACATGTTAAAAAAAGTACTTAGTCAATATATTCCTAAAGAAAATTTGTCATAAAGTTTTAATATAATACAGAGACCAGGCTTTTTCTTTGTCTGATTCTCAAAGTCTGGACTGTAATTTACAGGACAGTTTATCCACTTCATCTCCATTAGAGGAGTTTTCCTTTTCCAAGATTACTTCCAGAATGAATGATTTTTTTTTTTTTTTTTTTGTGGGGACAAGTGGATGTTTTCCCTAAATGTGGGAGATAATAAGATATGGTGCCAGTGGATCTATCTCATGTTGCACACAGGCCTCCGTCCTATTGTGTCAGCCTTGGAAGATGTGTTAGATGCTGCCTGCAAATAACCTTGACCCTCAGCCTTCAGTCTCCAAGAAAGGCAGAACAGTTATTAATACCACGTCTTACCCTGTGGATTAAAAGGTAAGGTACTAGATTTCATAAGAAAATTTCCTTCTTCCATTTTATTCTGTCAGGTGTTGACAGCTATTGGGATTGTTCTGTGCCAATTCAGAAGGTAGGTCCTGTCTAAATCCTACAATGTATAACCTATTTTAGGTGCCTGAACATGCTTTGAAGAGTGTGTATGATTGTGCATGTACTGTGTTTAAAGCCACTACCACTGTTACTGTTTTGAGAAGATATGCCTGGGTACGCAATCAAAAGGTTTCTGATGAGGTAAAGTCTGGGAATTTGAACTCTAATTTTATACAAGGAGGTTTAGTTTGGCCCTGCTGCTGCTTAGGTTCTCCTATAGTTTGATGAAAGAGAGAAAATGTTACAAAGATTTTTCAGACAATGCCCGATAAGCATGCCCTTCCCCCTCACATATACAAACACCCTCTCCTACCCCAGCCAATCAAGTTCCGTTTTTGTGCCTTATCCCCAACCCTCCTTCCTCTCAATATTACAAAAGGAAAAAGAAAAAAAGTCTATTTCTTTTAGACTGCAGCAAAACTGCTTTCTACAAATGTAGTAAGCAATTGCTACAGTCTTCACCCCACCCTAGTTAAGCTACTGTTTTCAAACCCAAAATTATAAATCTTACAAACTCTGTACTCTTTTTTTAAAACAGAAAGTAATCTATCCCTGCCCTCTTATGGCAACCATGGGCAAGAAAAAGATGGCAGGAAGGGAACAATAAAAACGGTATCCTTTCAGAAAAACATCCTTTGGGATTTTCAGATTCTATTTTTGGTTTTGAGCTGAATTGGTGGAGTCAGTAAGATGCCTCAATGTTTCAATTTTTGCTTTTGGAGCATTTTCTCTGGGGTAAAGATGCAAGGCCTGTGGGACAGTTCAGACAGACCAAAGCACATAAATGCCAAACAGATGTTAACTGTGATCCATGCTGTAGAATCTTTTCATGACCTGGGGGTCCCTGGAACCATTACAGGTGATTACAGACTGTACCACATTAATATAGTATGTAAAAAGGCACCAGGTCCTACTCCTTGTGCAGGCTGTTTATGATGGTTTGGGATTTAGCTCTACAACATTGTATAACCATCCAAGTATCTTACATGCTGACAGAGCAAAATGTAGTAGCACAGAAGTTGAGCAGGACCAATGCAAGCCCTCAAAAATGGAAATTAAGGGGGTCTTCCATGACTGGCTCCTGATGTGGGGAATAACGCAAATCTAGTCACCTTCTTTCAAAAGAGACAACTAAGTAAATACTGCACCAGGACTCCTTGCAAGCAGGGATAGAAAGCAGATGCATTTTCATTCCAGTGGCTGGGGATGTTCCTGTGTGCATTTCCATCCTTTCCAGTAATATCCAAGGTCATTCTGAAGATTCAGAAAAACACTCCAGAAGATTGTTGTGGTGGCCTCAGATTACAAATTATGTATTCAGATAGGATCTGTTTAGGAACTTCCCTTCCTCTTTATTATTATATACATTTCTTTTCTTTGTATTGTATTAAAAAATACTATATGCATGTTGACTTTTTTTTAGTATACTTGCTGTTTACTAACTGCAGTTAATTCCTATAGGAATTCTAATTATCACTGTGTTGTTTGTGTTTAATAATGCTTTTAAGCAGTCATTGGGCTTTTCTAAAGCATTTTATAACTTGTACTAGGGAACTGAAGTTCTGTGGTGTCAGGTGAAAACTAGAAACTGTCTATTGGCATGGTGCCAAGAAGTGCGTTGTTTCTCTTTTTTATCTGTTTTATTTTGAGGTTCTGACAGGGAGTACTGCATTTCATAGGAAGTTACTAGGCTATTGGCCGTTGAGGCCCTTATAAGCCTAGCCAAGAGTTTAGCTCGTATTTAGACAAGTCAGCACCCAAAGCTCCTCTCCAGCAGGGACAGTTAACTAATTATACAGCATTTAACAGACTGAGCTCATTTGTATGGTAGTTACTACTGGTTTAACATGGCTATAGCAATCTTTATAGCTAAGTTGCGATTTTACCACAAATTGCTTTATTTGGATTTTCTTTGGAGAATTTTTTTCTTCACTTCTGACAAGGAAGGTCTAAATAAATGTTTATTTATGCTGTTTTAAAACATTTCTCTTTGATTTAAGTGCATATATTTGAGTTTTTCTCACTATGTGGACAAGTGAATTTTACTTGATACTGTGACTGTGTGTGTTGTTTACTACACTATGCAGATTGTAGAACAAAGTGTGACGGATGCACTCTGGGCCAGTAATCAAGGAGCCTGAATCCTCACCACTGACACTGGAGAGGGATGTTCACTAGGAGTATAAATGGATATATACAGTATTTCCAGTTGCAGACCTCTCTGCATCAAGCACAGTTTCCCTTAAGAGCACACAGGGAACACATACAGCCCAGGGTCTAGGTTTCTCCATCTGTCTCCCTGCAGGTCCTCAATAAGACTCTCCACTGACACAGCTGTAGGGTTTGTTGTTGACATCACATACATCTGGTCATCTTTCTGGTTCTCATGCAACCCCCACTACCAGAAGCTGTCAGAATTTAGGACCTAAGTGTTACCATGCACACAGACAGAGTTTTGCTCAGATCTACTGTTGCTGCTGGAAGTCATAAAACCATTTTAACACTCTACCCTTCCTGCGTAGCAATTGGCTCCCTGCTAGAGACAGTAAAGGAAGATTCCTAATATTGGGTTTCCCAGACATTTTGTCTCTGGCTGCAACCAGAACTGTAAGATGCAGTCTTTATGGCCTAATTTAATTTCAACTATTTTTCAAACTTTGCTGCAGCTGGTTTGTCATTGACCTCTTCCCTTCCAGTATCCTCTGTTAAAACATATGCATTTAATTCAACTACAGTAATACATGTGCATTTCTTTTCTTTTCTTTCCAGCAGGGCACACTATTGATGCATTTTAACACAAGCAACTTTGCAAATACATTTTTAAACACAAGCATCTGTACAAATCCGTTTGATACACAAATGACATATAATTTTTTTTACTAAATTCCAGCTAGCTATGCTGGCATAAGTTATACATCCACTGCCCTACTTCTCCTGGCATGACTGGCAGTACCTCCTATTGCCACACAAGGCTTAGCACAATCTAAATTATTTCTGTTATATTTTATGCAGTTTAGCCCTATATGCTGTGTGGAAACATAGTTTATATTTTCTTGGGAACATAGTTTATATTTTCTATTATTACTGTCCTTAGTTAATCTTTAATGCTGTTAATCTTTTATTCTGGTTGGTGTTTTTCTCTTGATTTGAAAGATCCCGATACAGCTGCCCTCCCCTCCATCAAATCCAGTTGCACCTGCAAAGAAATAAAAACTCAACTAAAACATGCTTCAGCCTACAGTCTGTAAATCTGTTGTTGCCTTAAGGTAGCCCGCAGACCACTTCCATTTTTCCTCATCACCCTCTGTTGTGAACCTGCAGCCCTGTATGGTACAGGGGTCAGATAATCCTCCAGGGCTGTTCCAATATCTGGTTCACATACATGAGAACCAAAACTTTTAGGTACAGGAGAGGTCCGGGGTAAGAGATCCCTTGCTTTACATAATACTCTGTCCCCAGATATTTTGTCTGCTAGTGTAGTTCATAGTAAGAAGAAACAAAAACTTCACCACATAGACAATTAAGATTATTACCATGTATTGATCTGATGTGGTTTCCATAGGTAATATTGTTTTACAGTCAGCTAATCTTGGAAGACAAAACTTCTCCTGTTCCAACCTTCCAAAGCCACCCAAAACACCCCCCACTTCAACATTCTCATCAAAGACAATACCATCATCTCTCCATCAGAACAAACAAAGTTACTCGATGTGGAAATAGATAAACTTAGATTTGACTCCCACATATCTCTTACAATAAAAAAAGTTCACAAGAAACGGTGCATTATATCGAAGCCGCCAATTCCTAACCAAGGCGGTTAGAATCTCCATAGCCTATTTCCAGCTAATCTCCACCCTATTCTATGCATCCCCATACTTACCAACCTTAGACAGACAGACAGACCTACACAAGCTGGATGCTTGTTACAACAAAGTTGCTAAATTTGCCACTGGAACCTCCTACCGCAGCCATCATTGTATCTCCCTTAAAGAATTAACTGGCTAGAACTCCCACATCTCCTTTACTTTAATCAGCTCACCCTCGCTCATAAACTTATTAACCACCCCCTTAACATCGCTTCCCTTCAAACCCTTCTCCAACCCTATCACTCCACTAGGCCCCTAAGATCAAGCATCAAAAATCAACTCACTGTTATCAAAACCCAGAAACTCAGCAGCAGAAGCCATATTTTCATGTACCGTATCTAAACTTTGGAACAATCTTCCACCCTCTATAACTACTCTACCTTCCAGAAGCCTTTTCAAGACTGCAGTCAAATTCCACTTAAATTTGCACTGGCTTTGTCCTTGTTCTAATCCAGACTTACATCCCCCCACCCCACCTTGACTCTTAACCCAACTATACTACCGCCACTACTAACCACAGTCAGAATTAGCTAGTAGTCTTTTACATACTTTAAAAATCTTGTCTGACAACTTTTGTTACTAATATTATAAACGACAAGAAACTATCTTAATTTGCAACAGTTACTGCATGTATTGTTGATAATCAATATCTTGTTATTGTATTAAAGCCAACAACCTTTAATATTGTTTACTATTGCTGCAACTTTGTATCTTTATTTATCATGTACATGATGCAGAGCTTTTCTTCATGGGCACCCGCTGAAAAAGGACCTGCGTCCAGTCGGAATTTCCTGGTAAACAAATGTAAATAAATAAATGTTCCTATTCAGAATGACTATGGGGATACCTTCTATAGAGATCACTCTAATGCCACAGATTTTGATGGAGAGTCTGATGTAGACTAGTTAGTGAACACTGAGTCCATCCAGTCTGATTCTTTGGAAGGTGATCAGGTTCATTAACCCAGGCAAATGTTCACCTTTTGACAGATGCTAGCTAGGCTTAGAAATGTATTTGACTGGAAGCAATCTGGAGCTGTGACAGAGTTTAATCTTACTGAGGATGAGATTCCAAATGTTTTGGGTATTCCTCCTCTGTTACCAGCCTTAGAATATGTGTGTAAAACTGAATGTAAAACTCCTTTGGCTAGCGAACCAGTTCCTAAAAATGGCTATGAGGAAATGCAAGTTATACTCTGATCTTGCAGCTGTGTTTTCTCCTTTGCCAGCTAATCCAGCTCCCAACTTTAACAAGAGAGCCTTGGCTTCTTCTTAACCCTACATCACCAGATAAAATTGGTAAGTGGTTAGAATCTTGGTGGTGGGGGGGGGGGCTGGCTCAGTTAGTAATTTAATCTTTAGAATTGTAAGTTATCAGGGCTTCATTTGGGCATTTATTGTGCATTGTGCTTACAGTTTAGAAAACATTGCTGTATCCTTGCCTGCTGAACAGTAGTATTATATGAATGAGATTTCCTGATGTGACTCAGGCTTCGAAACATGCTTTGAAGGGTGTGTTGGAAGGTGTGTACGCTATTTCTAGAAATGCAGCTGGTTCTGTTGGATTGAAAATGTTTGCTTGGTTACATAACCAGAATTTTTCTGAAGATTTAAAAAATGAAATTTTGAGTGCTGCCTTAGGCTCTGAATTTGTGTTTGGTCCTGTTGCTCCCCAGATTCTCAAACAGTGGGATAATAGAGGTAAATTGATTCACGAGTTATCATATTCACAGGTTCTCCTCTAACAAAACGTCCAACTTCAAAGGGCAGAACAAGCAAAAATCCCAGCCTAACAAGAATCAGGATACCAAGAGGAAATAGCAGGAAGATAATGCTTCCAAACCAAATAAAAAGGGTTCCTTTCCTCAAAAAAGATCTTTCTCATTCTAAAGAATGTCTGTGCCAAGACTCAGGGCATCCTTTCCCTCCTCCCCTTTCCCCTTCCACTAGGCTTTAGCTCAACCCAGCAGCCTAGCCACAAATAGTTTCAGAAGTGGGTGCTGAGAATAATTCACTGAGGATACTCTTGGCAGTGGACAGAAAATTATCTTCTGTTCAGGGAAGTCCTCCCACCAGACCAGTCACACCTTTTGTCTCTGGTACTCCTTCCCAAGTTGCAGACAGGAGTTATAGCACCAGTTCCTGTACCACTAAAAGGGAAAGGATTCTACACCAGAATCTTTTTGTTACCAAAAAAGGAGATATCTTGGAGACCAGAGTTAGATTTGGCATACCTAAATACTTTTCTGAAAGTATTTAGTTTCAAAATTCTAAGCCTAATGGTGTCCGTGATCCTCTTGACACCACAGGACAAACTCCACATGAGAAAGATTCAGTGGTACATAAAATATTGTTGGATGAAGTACCTGCTTCCTTTGGAGTTCCAGGTACCAGTAGTGGATTTTGTGAAATGAGAGTTACAGTGGTGGAAGGATCAGATGTCTCTCAAGCCAGACCTGCTTTTCTCCCTCCAGACCCAGTTCAGTCAGTCCAGACGGACTAGTCAAATTTTGCATGGGGAACAGTGTACAGGTGAGATGAAGTGCAAGGTGAATGCAGTCCTTCGGATGCTACAAAGCACATAAACATCAAAAAGATGTTAGTGATTCAGCCCTTAAATTTTCTATACCACTTATGGTCTCCAGGTCCCTTTTTATTGGTCACAGATGACACCATAGTTATGTGATACCGGAATGTCACAGATGACACCATAGTTATATGATACCGGAATAAACAAGGTGGTGCAATACCCTCTTTGCTAGTTGGCAGTGATGCCTGAGGGCTAGTCTTACAGCATCCTCATACATTCCATCAGAGTAAAACAGTGGCAGACAGAATAAGCAGATCTCAGATGGGCCCTCACAAGTGGAAACTTAGAACAGAGGTCTGCCTGGATTTGTTCCAGGTGTGGGGAACACTTTAGATAGTACTGTTCACCTCCTTTCAAAAGAAATGTTTGGAAGTATTCTGTTCAAGACATCCTTGCAGCCATGCTTGAAGGACAGAAGCATTCTCTTTCCTTTGGATAGGAATGCTCCTTTATGCATCTTCACGTTTTCCATTGATAACCATTTAGAAAGAATTACCAAACATCATTGTGGTGATCTCTTTTTGGTCCAGGCAAAGTTGGTTTTCCCTTTTAGTGGGAATTGGCCAAGGGCAATCACCACAAGCTTCCTCACACTCTGAATCTGCTCTTACAGTGTCAGAGGTGATCGGTGCAACACATTATAGAACAATTGCTAATGGCAGCCTGTATGATTCTTTTTTTTTTTTTCAACAATTTTTATTTTTACATTAATAAATGTCACAAATAAAAACTATCTTACAACATGACCGTAGATATATATATATGTTATACATTGATGTCAAATACCACAGGATATAGGTCATACAACATATCTATTTACACTATAGACAGTATATACATTCGTAATATCCAAGTTATTATTTAATATCTGAACTTGTATGTGTTCTTTGGTTCCATTATAGTGTATTTCTAAGTTGCTGTGTGATGAATTATGCTAATATGATACTAAAGGTTTTTTCCCAAATTTCTCTGGATTTCATGTTTTTGTTTCTTTTATCTATTAATATTTTATGAGCTAAAAGGTGTTGTATAGCTACTTGTTTAAAACCCTCCCAAGAGATATTTATCATATCTAGCCATTTAAAAGCTATATACAGTTTCATTAGTAGGAAAATTGTTAAAAGTGTATTTGCTTGTTTTCTTGGTATGTTGGGTGGGAGAATGTGTAATAGAGTGAATTCCCAAGTTAATGTTGATGTTTGATAGCCTGTTTTTTGTAATTGTACCTTGAGAGAGTTTCAGAGTTTATAGACACATTTACAGCTCCAAAATACATGGATTAAGTCAGCTATCTGGTCCTTACAGTGTGGGCAGACAGGTGATTTTGATGTGTTAAATTTGTGTAGGATTGCAGGTGTAAAATAAACATTATTATTGATCATGAGCTGAGTGTATGCTAACTTTTTGAGGGTTATAATCTTCAGTGTTAGATTGATTGCCTGGCTTATTTGCTGATCATCTATGGATGGTTTAATTTTTCTCCAGTAGTTAGAGAAGAGGAGGTCTTTCTGGTATTTGATTTCATTTATCATTTTATATGAATTAGTAATAGTTTTCTTTGTTGTGATAATAGTTTTCCAAAACCTGCTACAAGTTTCTATGTCACTATTGGTCATAGTAACATTTTGGAGGTAACTGGAACACAGTTCTTTGATTTGTTTTAGGATTGTTATGTGTGATTTAGGGAGGTTTAACTTGGTCCTCATTTCTTGTATTGAACAGTTAAGGTAGGGATAAATATCTTGGATTGTTTTATCTTTCAGTCTGGGAATAGGGACTAATTCCAACATCTTATTGTTTATTTTTAAATTTGGGTTTTTATGATGGGGTTGCAGTATTGTCATGGCTTGTCTAAGGTTCAAGAATTGAAAGAGTTTTTGCGCTAAGTTGATAGAATGTTTTAAGGGCTCTATAATGTTATAAGTTTGTATTTCTTTCTGCTTCAGGAATGGAAGTGCTTTGGGATTGAAACCTAGAGCTTTAATATATCTATAATAGATTGCCCCCCAAAGAGGAGACCAATTTTCCATTGACGGGTTATGTTCAGCTATTCTTAATATTCTGTTAGTGTTAATGATCGAGTAGTACATTTTAAAATCTGGTAGATTTAGTCCTCCTTTGCTTTTGGGTAGTGTTAATTTTGGATAGGAGATTCTGTTTTTTTTTGTGTTCCCATATAAATTTTGCTAGGAAGGTATGAATTTGTTTGAAGAATTTATTATGTATTGTTGTCTGTGATGTCATGAATATATACATTAGTCTAGGTAAAATGTTCATTTTGATTATTGATACTTTGGCCAAGAATGGTAGTTTTAGGTTGTTCCATCTTTTACAGTCTTGCATTATATTTTGCCATTTAAGGTTTACATTGTGTTGGTAGAAGTCTTTGTTACTCTGGAAAAAGGTGATTCCCAGATATTTAGTTTCTTCTTTTATTTTTATTGTGTTTAACAATGGTATTAGTGAGATGAGTTTGGGTGTTTTTAGGGGGGAAAATATTAGTTTTATTGAGGTTTAGTTTGTAGTTAGACATAGTCGAGAAATGCTCAATTGCAGCTATTATTTTGTTTATATCTGAATTTGGTGTAGTGCAGTTTATGTTCAGATCATCCGCAAATGCAGTGAGGTATATTTTGAAGTTGTGTATTGATGGAGGATTGTGGTATGTATTTTGTTTAATGTATAGAAAGAGTGGTTCTAGGTATAGGTTAAACAGGAAGGGTGATAATGGGCATCCTTGTCTTGTTCCATTTTTTATTAGGATCCTATTTGACCAAGTTTTATTTATATATAGAGATGTGTATGGGTTGCTATAAAGAGTTTGGATGATCTGAATGAAGTTATTGGGTATATTAATGAAGGGTAGTGTTTGGAGTAAGAATTCTAGATTAACCCTATCAAATGCCTTGTGGGCATCCACTACCATTGTGTAGATATTGATATTGTATCGGTTAGCATAGGATATTAGTGCATCTAATGTTAATGTATTGTCACTAGTCTGTGTATGTGGTGTAAAACCGGATTGTTCTGGGGAAATGATTTTCTCTATCAGATTTTTCATTCTGTTTGCAAGTATAGCGGTAAATATTTTAGTATCTATATTTAAGAGGGAGATGGGTCTGTAGCTGTCGGGGTTTTTGGGATCTGTGTGTTCTTTTAATATAAAGATGGTTTTAGAGGCATTAAAGTGGATATCATTTATTTTATAGCTTATTATGTAATTCAGTGTATAGTATAGTAGTTTGGCTATCAAGGGGGCAAATGCTTTGTAAAATTCTGATGCGAGTCCATCCGGACCCAGAGCCTTATGCGCTTTTAAGTGTTTGATTGTTGTAATAATTTCACTGATGGATATCGGTTCATTTAGTTTTTTTTGTTGGTTTAAATTGAGTTTAGGGAATTTCAGTTTTTGAAGGAAAAAGAGTTCTATTTTCCTTTGAGGTTTGTAGTATTTGTGTTCCATATATTTGAGAGTATATTTGTTCAAATGTTTTAATAATGTCTTCATTTTTTGTGTAGTTTTTGTCTCTGTAGTTTATTTCTGATATATTGGAGGCATTTTTGTGTTGGGAGATAATTCTGGCCAGAGCTCTAGATGGTATTTGAGCTTCTTCTGCGTAAGTGGCTAACATTCTGGCTTCATAAAAAGATAGGTTCCTGGTTTGTAACATATATAGATCCCTTTGCAGTTTTAAAAGTTCTGCTTCTGTTTGGTTCTTAGGGTTATTTATTAGTTCTTTTTTCAAGATGCTCTATTTTCCCTTTCAGGATATGCTCTTCTTTCAGTTGTATTTTTTATAGTATGCTGCTTTTTTGATAAACAATCCTCTAATTTGTGCTTTGGTTGCAGCCCATTCTATGTCAGTTGGTACTTGGGAGTTAGTGATATTTGTAAGAGCTATTTTTAATATTGCTTCTGTTTCTTTTATTATATCCATTTTGGAAAGTAAATTAGGGTTTAATGACCAATTATGACCGCTATTCTCTAAATATATCTTTTTGTCCCAGTTAATGTTCAGTGTGATTTTGGAGTGATCTGAAAAGAACCTGGTATGTATAGTTATTGTTGGGTCCATGTTAATGAATTTGTCAGAGATTAAGAAGAAGTCTATCCTTGACCACATTTTGTGACATTGCGAATAGAATGTGAATTTCCCTGTTTTATCTGCACTGTTCCCATATTTAAAAGGGTCATATAGTTTGAAATCTTGTTTGAGTTCATTAAGGGCTAATGTGGCTTGTTTATTATGTGATTTGGTCAGATTAGATTTATCCTTTTCTGGGTTTTGATATGTGTTCCAGTCACCTCCAATCACTAGGTAGTGATCTTTAAATTGGTTTAAGGTTGGGTATAATGACATAAAAAAGTGTTGTTGGTTATTACAGGATGCGTAAACATTAAGTACCATTATAGGTTTTGGTATTGTAGGACTACTAAATGTTACGTAACACCATCTTCCCTCCTTGTCAGCTTTGGTTTTAAGTATTTTTTCCATAAATTGTTTTTTAATTATTATAGCAGCCCCAACACTGTTTGTTTTCCCCTCTGAAGCTATAATTTGACTTATCCATTTCTTTCTGCTAATTTCTGCCCATTGCTCTGCAGTCAAGTGTGTTTCTTGTATTAGTATGAGGTCGGCTGTGGCTTTTAATGTAAGGTGTAAGAATAGATCTGAAGTAGTTACTTCATTTGTTCTGCAACCCGTGGGTATCGGATCTGAGCCGCCAGCTTTACTAGCTAAAAGATCCGAGCTCCTAGCTCCTCCCCTTTGCCCATAATCCCTTGCTACATGCTGCCTTTCCCCAGATTGAGTTTGCTGCGGCTGAAAGAAGCTACTTGTGAAGAGCTCCTTAGGCTTGGGTGAGATCGTTTCTTGTCAAAAATTAGACTAAAAGATTAATTTTTTGTTAGTGTGTGAGTGTTTAGTCCCCTTTGTTGAGTTATAGTCTTAGTTTAAAATTTTTGTGGTAATTTTTAGTTTGTAGTCATCGTGTTTGTCCCTCCGCTATAGTGTCTGGGTGTGTTACTGTGATGGCTGAAGTGCACTGAGTGTGGCCATAAGCTTTCCCTGGCTGATGGCCACACTCATTGTGTGTTGTGTCTGGGGGTGGCCCACCTGTCCACTAGCTGCCAAATATGTGCAGCGTTTAACCCCCGGGCCATCAGGGATAGGAAGAACAAGTTGATCCTGGCGGGCTTGTTACAGCACAACACTTCTTCTTCCTCTCCCTCTAAGGCACAGGCTGCTACCGCAGCCCCTATACCTTTAGGTCCCTCCACTCTGCCTGGGACTCAACCTCCCTCTGCAGCACAGAGTTCAGGGGACTCGTCTGCCTCTTCCAGGGAGAAGAGGCATAAAGACAAAGAGAGATACAAGAGTCATAAAAGGTGGGCTGAGACTCATTCCTCAGCCCCGCTATCTAAACTCTCTAGTCCTTTCACGAGGGCCTCTGGATTCTCTCCCTCTCAGCTCCGATCGCCTTGTTTCTCGCCGGAGGAGGAGGACCGGTCTCCCTCTAGGTCATCGAGACGGCCCTCCCGGCCCGCCTCGACAACGTCTTCTAGGTCTACAAGAAGCCTGACCGACGCGGACATGGATCGGATGATGCGTTGATTTCTGCAGACCCAGATGCAAATGGGGGTGCTCCTGCCCCCCCCATCGGGGGGGGAGTCCAGTCCCCCTTTTTGCTCCGATCACTCCTTCTCCAACCCGGTTTTGGGTTTTGGAGTCATTGGATCCGGGCCCTTTTGGAGCCGGGGTTTTGTTGGCGCTGATAGCTCCGGTAGCTTCGACGCCGAATGTACCCTCGAGCGTGTCGGATCCTAGCTCTCAGGGCCGAGAGCCGAGCGTCAGATCCGTAGGGGTTGATGTGTCTTCGGCTCCCTTCAGGTCGGAGCACACTTCCCTCTCAGATCCGACCGCTTCGGCTCCGACACCGATCCCTGCTTCGGAGCCGAGGAGACTACTTTCGGTGCCTGGGGAAAGTGGCTCACCTTCGGCTTTTGAGGTAGTGGAGAGGGTTCTGTCGAGGTCTTCCATATCCCCGGTCCAGGCATCGGATCCTCCCGCTCCCCCTATGCATCTGAGTCTATCCTCCATCATCTGACCATTGGGACAGCCTGCTCAAGCCGTCCAGTTAGTTCCCTTAGAGGAACAGGACCCTGTAGGTGAGCCCTCCTCGGATAGTCCCACCGAGGAGGTTCCTCGCAAACGGAAGTGTAAAAGGAGGCACCTGGACTCCCCCGAGTCCCTCACGACAGACACGGATTTGGATGAAGGGGAAGGTTCCCCAAGGTCACGCCCTGAGGATGACTCTTTTGGAGACATCATGGGAATGTTGCGAATTAGAGGGGGGTTGTCTGCCCAAAAACCTTCCTCGGACGACTCCGTGTTTCTGGAGGCGTTTGAGGCATGCCCGTCTACCTCCTGGGTGTCCCCTCTGGCTGTCTCCCTGGTAGACTTAATTACTACCAGGGTGTGGAAGGAGCCCGACACCGTGGAGCCAATCCCAAGACGGCTAGACAAAATTCTTAGCCCTCCCTCGGATAGGCAGGCCTGGTCTAAGGGTTCACCTGTGGATGCCATGTTGGTGGCAGCTACCACGAAGAAGGAACTGGTGCAGGAGAGTTCTTCGGTCCACCCTCCGGATAAGGAATCTCGGGCGTTGGACCGCATTGGGAAGCGGATGTTTGCTTCAGCTACCTTCTCGGTAAGGACGCTGAACTACATGGCACATATTATCAGGCTACAGTGAGACTTAATAAAGGAATATGCTGCAGCTCCCCCGGAGTCCATGACTGTCGAGGACAAGAAGACCTTCTCGACTCGTATGGCCACTCTGAAGTCTATCTCGAACACGTCTATGCGGCTACTCTCCCATGCTATGGAGGAGCTGCTAGAGCTAGCGGAGCCGGGGTCGTCTTGTGGCGTCACGCCTGGCTCCGCCTTTGCGATTTCGCGGAACCCTTTAAGGCGTCCTTCGCGAATGCGCCCTTTGACGGTCCTTCGCTCTTTGGCAAGACTGTACGCGAGATGCTGGTCCAAAGCGAGAAGGACGGGAAGACGCTGTCTGCCGTCGGAGTCCGCTTCTCTAATACCCAACGATCCTTTTCGAGGAATCTGAGGGAACAAAAGAAGATGTGGTTCCGGAAGTCTCAGCAGTCCTGTCCAGCTTCGGATCCCTCGTCCTTCAGAGGCAGAGGAGGACAAGGTGGACGCCAGCCCAGAGGCAGAGGGAGGCCGCATAATTTCAGGTCTAGAGAACCGTTCTTGGATAGACCCGCGCAACAGCCCTGAGGGCTTACCCGACTGTCCCTCTCTGGATGCAGTCGGGGTGAGTTTGTCGGAGCACCTACTAAATTGGGAGTCCATCACGACGGATCAATGGGTGCTCCGAATCATATCCAGAGGTTATTCCATCCCCTTCCTAAATCTTCCCCCTCCCATGAAGCGCCTCCCTGATGTCCCACCCGATCAAAGGGAGATGGCAGCTTCAGAAATTTCGAAGCTACTAGAATAAAGGGCCATCCAGCACGTCCCCCCAGACCAGTTCGGATTGGGCTATTACTCCAGGTTCTTTTTGGTGCCAAAAAAGACGGGGGACTTGAGACCGATTCTAGATCTCTCTTCCCTGAACCTGTTCATTACCAAAGAGAAATTCCGGATGGTCACTCTTCAATCAATTCTCCCCCTCCTTCGGGAGAACGACTGGATGTGCTCCATAGACCTCAAGGATGCGTACTACCACATTTTGATGAACAGATGATCCAGGAGGTTTCTCCGCTTCCGGCTGGGAGCCAGTCATTATCAATTCAGGGTTCTTCCGTTCGGCCTCACCTCGGCCCCCAGGGTGTTCACCAAAGTCATGGCAGTGGTTGCAGCCCACCTGAGACTCCAGGGCGACTGGCTCCTCACCACCTCCAACAGGCATTAACTGTGTGTTGCCCGGGATTATGCTCTAACTCTTGCCCAGAGTTTGGCCATCTCGGTAAACCTTCAAAAGTCCTTTCTTCACCCTGTGCAAGTCCTGGAATTTATAGGGGCCAAATTGGACACTCGCATCTCTCGGACCCTTCTAACTCCGGACAGGGTGAACAGTTTATCTTATCAGGTATTAGCCCTCCTTCAGAACACGGCTCCTTCAGCAGAGTTAGTCCTGAGAGCACTAGGGTCTATGGCAGCGGCAATCAGTCTTTGTCTACACGCACGGCTACGAATGAGGATTCTGCAGTGGACCCTCCAGGTCCAGTGGTCTCTATTACTACATCCGCTGAACACCCCTATTCCATTGAGCAGGGCTTGCAAGGACTCCCTCCTCTGGTGGCTTCACTCAAGGGAGCTGCGAGAAGGAAGACCCTTTGTAATACCTCCGCCCCGAGCCACGTTGACCACGGATGCTTCTCGCCTCGGGTGGGGGGGCATTGTTCAGGCAGAACAGTCAAAGGCACGTGGACTCCCTTAGAGACCACTTTGCATATCAATGTCCTAGAGATGAGGGTGGTGCTTTTGGCATTGCAAGCTCTCCACGGCCTTCTCCCTCTAGGGACTATTGCGGTTCAAACAGACAACATGGCAGTAGTCTGGTACATAAACAAGCAGGGAGGAACCAGATCTTATCCCCTTTGTCGGGAGGCTATGAGAGTTTGGGAGTGGGTGATATCCACCAACCGCTTTCTGGTAGCGACGCACATTCCGGGTCGGTCCAACATTCTGCCGGACAAGCTGAGTCGTGTGATCCTCACACCGTACGAGTGGTCTCTCAAACCATCAGTTGCGAAACAGATCTTACTCAAATGGGGTCTACCTTGCTGCGATCTTTTTGCCTCTCCGTCAAACACAAAGTGCAGCGAGTTTTTCGCGATACGTCTCCCACCAGGGTAGAGCCCCAGAGAAGCTCTGGTTCATGCTTGGCCACCCGGTCTCCTCTAGGCTTATCCCCCCCTTCCTCTTATGATGAAGTTCATTCAGAAAGCACGTCGGTTGGGGAGCAAAATTATCCTCATAGCCCCATTCTGGCCTTGCCAGATCTGGTTCCCATATCTGCGGTCTCACAGTGTAGTTCCTCCATGGATCTTAGATCCCATTCCGGATCTAATTTCACATCCTGTAGGATTGCAACCCCCGAACCTGATAAACCTCAAGCTAGCGGCTTGGTTGATCCAGTTCCACTGATGGCAAGGACTCCCGGCATCTCGTCACCAGTAACGGCCATTCTAGTGGCAGCTCACAAGCCTGCTACCAGAAAAATTTACAGTAGTAAATGGAAGCGTTTTTCTATCTGGGCTAAGGACAAGGGCTTAGATCCCTTTACTGTTCCTATTCCGACGATTCTTGATTTTCTGTCACATATTTTTCATCAAGGAGCAAGTGCATCTACAGTTAAAGTACAATTGGCAGCCATTTCCCATTTTCATGTGGGGGATGGACTGGGATCTTTAGCTTCTGCTAAGATATGCAAAACCTTCTTGAAAGGCATTTCTCTTTTGAAACCACCAGTTAAGACTGCGGTCCCACCATGGGACTTAACTCCAGTTTTGCAAGCATTGACAAGCCCACCTTTTGAGCCTGCTGCCTCAGTTCCTTTAAAGTTCTTATCATGAAAAATAGCCTTTCTAATGGCAATTACTTCAGCCAGGAGGGTTTCAGAACTTCAAGCCCTTTGCATGAAACCTCCTTATCTAATTTTCCATAAGGATAGAGTGTCTCTCAGGACTAACCCTTCTTTTTTACCAAAAGTAGCTTCAGAGTCGAACATTAATCAGTCGATTAATTTACCGGTGTTCTTTCCCAATTTTCAGAACCTAGGGGAATACAAATTACACAAATTAGATGTACATAGACAACTACGTTTTTACTTGCACAGGACGAAGGATACTCACAAGGCTGATCATTTGTTTGTGTCCTTTGCCAAATCTGCCATGGGTAAGGCCATTTCCAATGTTACCTTAGCAAATTGGATTTCACAGTGCATCATTCATGCGTATGTAGCCTCAGGTAAACCTGCTCCTGTCGGAGTCCATGCCCACTCAACCCAATCCATAGCCACATCAGCAGCCTTCTGGTCCAGGGTTCCTCTGGACGACATATGTTCAGCAGCTACTTGGTCCTCTTGTCATACATTCATTTCTCATTATAAATTGGATATGATATCCAGGAGTAGGGCTTCCTTTGGCTCCGCGGTGCTTCGGAATATCCTTCCTTAAGGGGCCGCCCAAGGTTTTTAGGTAGTTAGGGACTCTGTCCCACAGGTTGCAGAACAAATGAAGTAACTACTTCAGATAAAGAAGTTATGTGCTCACCATAACGTTCCATCTGAGTAGGTACTTCATTTGTCTGCAACCGACCCCCCCTCCATGCCCCCTAACCATTATCATGATTCCTGATCATGTTTTGAGATTGTCTCGTGAGGTTAGGTTTTATTTAGTCCTCTGTCGAGGGCATTAGCTTGTTGGATTAAGCAAACTCGATCTGAGGAAAGGCAGCATGTAGCAGGGGATTATGGGTAAAGGGGAGGAGCTAGGAGCTTGGATCTTTTAGCTAGTAAAGCTGCCGGCCTCGGATCCGATACCCACAGGTTGCAGACAAATGAAGTACCTACTCAGATGGAACGTTATGGTGAGTACATAACTTCTTTTTTTCTTTTCTTCTTGTTTTGGAGCCCTTTAACATTCCATGATTCTATTTCCCACATTTATTTATTAGGCATATTCCGTAGATATGCCATGTATATTAGTTTTGTTTTTTTATCTTTGTATGTGTTACTGCGTGATGGTTTAGGAAAGCATCTATTTATCCTTGTCCCTACTCTGTGCCTAACCACTATATCCCTGGACCAGGAATAATCAGGGGGGAGGACGAAGGTTCGTTATATGGTTTACCTTTACGTCTAATCTTGGAATGTGTTTTCTTTTTAGATATAGATTTAACCCATAGTATCCCCCCTGTGTTACTATAAACAATGTGGACAAAGCTGAACAAACTAGTTTCCTCAATAAACACTGCTATTTAATATCCCCTAGCCTCTTCCAACATATTATTTATACAATTATGGTATTGCATTTAAGGTACAGCATGTATTGTTTTTGTCTTGTGACTAATTCTTTCTAATAGTATTTTTAAAACAGCACATTAATATACATTTCTCAGTAAATTATAACAATATATGTACCATAGTAATATTGTTAAACAATCAATCTTGTCATTTTTACATTTTTCTTTCATTTGACTTCTTTTTCCTCCCCTTTATTTATTCAGATTTCGGCCTTCTTTGGTGCCTGTAATGTTTTTCCACATCAGTCTATGTGGGTTATAAAATATATACTTGGCACCTATTTATCAGAGGTAGGAAGTATAGAGAGACAGAAAAAAAAACAGCTTAGCTAAACAGTCCTTCTGCTATAGTTAACATATTAAGGCTATATTTTACATTACGCCAAGATTGTTAGGTTATTTTACTATTTTCCTGAGATTACTTCTCTCCAGGATCTTTTAACACATTTCTAGTATTTACATAAAACATTTAACATTTTTTTCCTTTTTTTCCCAGTATTAATCTATGAGCTAGCCTGTTTCTGACAGTTTATTTCTTGCCTGTTATTTAAGGCTGGAGTTTCATTCACCTACACAGTACTTGGGTGTACTGTTTTAGTGAATGGTTCAGTTCAACAGTACCTTATTTCTTCAAGGTTTTGCTTGCAGGTTGGTTGACATCTATGGTGCAGCTTTCTTCTTTTAGCTGGTGCAGATCAATTTTCATTTTTCAGGCAGTAAAATCTTTTGGAGCTTGCTGAGATCCATTTTGACTGACTGTTCTTAATGGAGCCCTCAAAATCATAGGGGGACTGAATTTGCAGACCAGTGTCCCAGAAGGAGGCTCCTTCCTATATTCGTGCATCGGAAATGGCAGTTGATATTTGGTTCCTACCCAGGCTGTACTTCCTTTTCCTGTGTTCCTCATAGCTCACATCATGGATTTAAGGGCCTAGACAGCAAGGGGAAGCTTTCAGAGTTGGATCCCAGCTAGAGTGCTCATGAATGGGGTAGTTTTTTCACCCAAGGGTCCTTTATCATTTTTTTTTTGTGGATTTATTTCACTTCTGAAGGTGGAATTTGCTTGAAAATGGCCAGGAATGTCTCTTTTGCCTCTTTGGGGTTAGTGACCATGTATTTAACCTCTTTGATGTATAAGATTAACTGATTTGGATATTTCATCTGGAATTTGATTTTTTTTTCTATTAGGAACCTGCAGTATGGAGATATTAGTTGTCTTGCTTGTCTTATTTGTAATGGGAGGTCTTGAGCAAAGGAGATTTTATTATTATTCCAGGTGAGTGTGCCTTTTTTCTTTGCTGCCAGTATGATTTTATTTACATCTTGGTAGTTTAATATTTTAATATAGACAGGTCTTGGTTTCAGTGGTGTTTGCATTTCCCTCAGGGCTCTCTGTACTCTCTCTATTGTTATTTGTTGCATTTCTTCAGGTTCTCCTAGCAGGGAGTTTATTATTTGCATGATTGTTGGTATTAGATTGTTATGAAGTACAGTTTCAGGTATTCCTCTGATGATGATATTGTTCCTTCGAGATCTTGCTTCCAGGTCTGTTATTTTTGCTTGTAAGTTTTGTATTTCTTTGTCATGGGAATCAGTTCTTTGAGAAATAAAGTCTATTTTTATTTCATTTTCTATTATTTTGGACTCAGATTTTTCCATTCTGGATATTATTTGGCTGAACGAGTCACCAAAGGTTTGAAATTGTATGATAAGTCCTTTATTGCTTGCTGAATAGGTAATAAGGCAGATTTTATGTCTTCCAGATTAGCTGGCTGTCTTGGATTTATTTGTAGTTTTAGAGTTGTCAGTTTGATTAGTTGTCTTTTGTCTTTTTGAAGTTGTGTCTTTTTCAGGTGAGGCTAGTACTGAGAATTTGGTCTTAGTTATTGTTGTTTCCATATTATTCTCCTCTTTTGACATCTTGCTGTATAGTGTTTTACCAATCTTGCAGTCAGATGCAGGGCCTATGGCTTAAGCTGTTATTCAGAAATATTAGTTAATCCTGCTGTTTCTGAGCTGAATTTGTCACTTTTTCTTCCTCTTTTGTTTGCTGGATGATATTGGCAGTAAATATCTACAGTTATTTTTGTATTATTAATTCTGTGTTGCCTTCTGGGTTTGTTTTAATCCAGGGTATATCAGAGACCTAGGTGATAGCAATTCTCACAGAACAGTGGCCATTTTGAACTCCCTCGGCAGCCTGTATGATTCTGTTATGATACCTTTTAGGCAATTGTTCTAGGAGGATGTGCAGGAGGTACTAAAGGAGGAATGAAAACCTACTAAGAGAAAATCTTATATTCACAAGTGGAAGAGGATTTCTAGGTGATTTCAGAGGGCCTGGTTTGGTGTCTGCCCCTCTGGTTTTAAAATATTTGTGTGAACTTCTCAACAAAGATCAAACAAACATCAAACATCTTATGCATCTGTCAAGTGCATCTTGTTGCCATCTCAGCTTGTCTGCCCACTGATCCCCCTCTTTTGTCTCTCTATGTGGTTGAGCAGTTTCTGAAAAGAATGTTGAACTTAATACCCCCTTGAAAATTCCTCCTCCTCAGGATCTTAACTTTGATTTTGAAAATGTGACTTTATCTCATTTTGAACCTGTCTGCCAAGCTGATTTGAGACTCATCATTTGGAAAAATCTTGCTTATTGCTCTGACATTTGCAAGGAGTGTCCCAGAGCTGCAAGCTCTCATGGTGGAACAACCTTATCTGCTTTTCCACAAGCAAAGGGTTATTTTATACACTAATGCTTCTTTCATGCCAAAAGTTGTTTCTCAATTTACCTTAAATCAAGCCACCAATCTCCCAGTTTTCTTTCCAGAACCTAAAAACAGAGGAGAGAAGATTCTATATATCTTGAATGTGCACATGCTGCACCAGGTGTATTATCTTGACAGAACTAAGCTATGTTAGCTTACAAAGCTAACAAATGTTAAATAAAAAATAAATAAATAAGATCTTCAGGAAAGCTAAACAACTGTTTATTTCCTGTTCTGGAGCTAAGAAAGGTTAGTCTGTCACTAAGCAAAATGATTGCTTGTTGGTTGTCCTCTCCTTTTTTTTTTTTTACTCCCACCATGGTAAACTTATTCCAGGCATGGTTAGGCACATTCCACCAGAGCCTTATCCTCTTTGGTAGTATATTGGAAAGGAGTGGACTCTGGAAGCATTCCAGACTCGTCAACTTGCTCCTTTGTTCGTACCTGTACAAAGCACTACAAACTGGATTATTTCTCAAGGGTCTGCTTTAGAACAGTGAATTATCAGATGATCGAACGCTGTTAGAGTGAACACAACATGTCGAACCGGCAAAATAGCAAACGGCCGGAACAGAGAATTTTTTCCCAGGGAAAGAAATTGCTGGGCAGGCCGTCTGGGTTGTGCCGTTTCTTCCACTGTAGTGTTATATCGGAGTTGGTATATTTAAGGTGGGGGGCATGGGTGGCGAAGCCCCCCCACTTTATTTAGTGTTTTTTTTTTTTTTCTGGGAACAGCGATTTTTTTTTTCCCCTGAGAAAAAAATTGCTGTTCTGGTTGTTCGCTGTTTTGGATTTTCGACATTTAGGGGTCGATATAACAACATTCGATCATCTGATCGTTTGCTGTTATAATATAAACGCATTTCTCAAGTTCTAAAGCAGGCTTTGAGTATACCGTTTTCCAGGACCTCCTAGATCCTTTTTTTCTAAACACCTTTATTGAATTATCACTTGTGACATAGGCAAATTTACATTCATATAAAAGTAATTAAACTAATCTAAGCAACATTACATCCATTATTCAATTCCTGCCTTTTTTTAAACAAGAATCATCTTTATTAAACCAGCACTTACTGGGTCTACCTGAAAACACTGAATGCTGACAATGCCGACAACGAGATAACTGACACCGGAAGATCGACAACTGAAAATCCCGACGCTGAGAACACCGACATGTAAAGGTAAGGGTGTAATAGTGACGGACGTTAGGGTCAGGGTGTGGGTAAGGTAAATGTGCGATAGTGACAGATTTTAAGGTTAGGGGCGGGTTAAGTGAGTCGGGATTAGGGTGCAGGTAAGGTAAGTGTACGATAGTGACAGACTTTAGGGTTAGGGGCGAGTTAAGTGAGTTAGGGTTAGGGCGCGGGTTAGGTGAGTGCGCGATAAGGACAGACCTTAGGGTTAGGGTTTGGGTTAAGGTTAGTGCATAGATAGTTGTGTATGTAAGGTTTAGTGTGTAGGTTTGTAAGGTTTTTGGTGTGCTTGTGTTGTGTGTGTGTTTTACGGAAAAGGTATTTGTTTTGTTTTGTTGATTGTCGGGATTGTGGTTTGTCAGGCATGTGAAGTTTCGTGTTTTTGAACTTTCGGTTTTGTGGTGTCGGTTATCTCGTTGTTGGTGTTTTTGCGTGTCGGTGTTTTCAGGTAGACTCCACTTACTACATAAGCAATCATACATTTATATAAGTGAAAACAAACCACACCGACACAATCCTAGTCAGTAGCATTTTACATCACAAACCATACTGACACACTCCCAGTTACAAACATTATACATCACTTGTAATCTACCCAATCTTTCTCACTCAGTCATTACATAGCTCATTTTAGTCCTGACGCCTTTTAGACCTCATTCCTTCCTTGTATGTATTGTTCCTACAATTCCCATTTTCCTATGTAATTTGCTTCTATTCTTTTCTAAAGCTCTCAATTCCAGTTGTTTTACCTTTGTTACTGTATTCACTACTTCCAGTATAGTTGGTTTAGATTTTGATTTCCATTTTCTAGTAATTGTTTTTATGGCAGCCACCATTATTAGATACCGCAAGGCCTTGCCATATCTAGGCAATTCCGATTCTGTGACATAGCTCAGAAAAATCATCTCCCTCATCAGACCAATCTGCCCACTCAGCATCTCTGACAGTGCATCCTGCAGGGAATTCATAAAGTCCGCCAACTCACTGCACTCCCAGAAAATGTGTTCCCAGTTACCTCTTTCTTCACCTTCACACCTTCAACATTTGATGTCTGGCTCAGAAAATATTCTCTGGAGTCTACTTGGGGTTTAAAAATAGTTTTACTATCAAAAGGCCGACATTGAGAAATGCGACCGTTGAAAATAGAAGTGCTTGAGATTGACGCATGAATATTAATTATGTCAAATAATCGACAACAAACTTTCAAAGTGCTCTTGTTGATAATAAAGTCGAAATATGACATTTTTGACATCCTGGTAGTCCTTAGAGTGTGAAATGAGCACCACAAATGAAAATATACCATTCCAAAGCCATTATTTATTTATTTTTTATACCATCCCAAACGCAACTTCTGAAGGCAATGGATAAACTGGAAATATCCCTCTTATGTTGTAGTGTTTCTGTGCTTTGTAATGTGATACATATTCCTCCATAGACAGTCAAACGTTAGTGAAACCCAACACAATATGTGATATTACACCATAAAGATATGCAGAATTCAGAAATAAAAACAGCAAAAAGTGGAGCTGCATATTAATGTGGGCATTTTGGCAACTGTGTACAATAGCAGTAGTTTGCAATAGCAACATACACCAGCATTGGCATACCAAGATTCAGAAGCTACAGTGTTTGGCCACCAACTCTCCAAAGCCACGTGCAGTAAACTCATCCCTCCTTCCTAATAGTTTCATGAAAACCTCTTCCCTATCAACCAGACGTCGTCTTTTTGGTGATGATAGCAGGCAACTCAGAGTTTGTGTTTTGACGTCTTCTTTTTGATTCTGCGCTAGGCATATGCCATGCAGCACATCATGTAGAAACAGTTGTTTTTTACCCAATAAACTGCACAGACATCTGTACCAACCCTCAACACTATTCTTACTATGTGGATACCCCATTGTGCATGTATCAGACTGATTGCAGAAAGCCAATTCAAATAGTGGTGGAATACACTCTGTAGGGGCATTCCTCATCCCATACCTACAAGGTATCCCTAATAAATAGTTGTGATTAAAGGAGTCATACAGAGCTTTACCACACTCAGGTACATCCTTCTCAATATTATTAAATGTTGGAATGGCATATTCTGTGTCTAAGAAGGCTAATGCCGGGATTTGCTTACACAACATAGCAAAGTAGATGTCATTTCCAAATTGTAGAGTCAGTCTCGGTTTCTGCAGTTGACACCAAATAATCTGTCAGAATTTAATCCAACAGCCTTTAGCATGAGAGTCAGATAAATTACGCATAATACTATTCACTACACCCTTTTCAGAATCACTAAGTACCATTGCAAGTTTCAATAATAAGCCTTGTTGTGTACAGAGGTTTAGCACTGATGTCCAAAAGTAGTCATTATGTGTCTTCCATTTTTGAAGTCAAAACACCCTAGACAACAGAAATGATCTTTGATTGATTATTGCCCTGCAGACTGTAATGGATAGTATATACTTGTTTTCACTCACAAGTGCCCAGCGGAAAGGTACCATCTACTAATATAACCTCACTAGCACATAGAATACGAAGGTTAGACTCAGTCATTATAATTACCGCTGGTGGTGTTCCATGGGAAGACTCACCAGAGTGGATAATGAATACCCCAGTTTTCAATGGCAACATCTCAGGGGTTAAATCTTTTAGTAGGATATGCTCAGATCCGTGTACTTCCCTAGCTTTTCTACGTATCCTACGGACACTTTGCTTTAATTCATCTGTATTGGGTAAGCAAGCAACAATGTCTGTTGATGTGGCCATAACTTCAGCTACTGTTTTACATAGGTCTTCACCGGTTGATACTGCACATCTTTTAATAGTGCTTCTAACCTGTGCCTCTTCAAACTTTACAATATTTGGACAGTGGAAGTGTCCAGTTGTTTTTAACGGTCTCTCCCCATCGCATACTGTTTCAAGTATACAATGCCCCTTACACCTATCTTTTCCTTTCCTGATGCAACAGCAGTAGTTCTTAGTATCCGTAGTCCTTTCAAGATAGTACTGATAACCATCCATATTAAGCACATTTTTGCCTTTTTGTGTTTGGGTTGTCAGATGTATTGAACCCACATTGCTGGGAATAGTACCATGAATTTCTTTTGGATTAATTGCACACTGCTTTACCTAAGCAAAATAGAATTTAGTAAACATATATGTTACAAGGCATCCTTTCCTTTATATTATAGCATTGTTATATCATTCACTGACTTACCAACAGTTATTCTAGAGAGTTGTCCCACAAGATATCCAATATTTCTGTTTGCTGCTAGTAAATATAACTGTGCCGACTTCCTATTACGCAGAGTGTAAATAGACAACGTGGTGAGCATGACATTTTTAAAGGCGACAAACCATTAATATGAAATTGTTCTGTCTCGCCGTTCATTCTTACTGATGGGTTTGGAGCCGATCCTTGGCTCCGACTTGGCCAGATACAAAAGCTCAAGGTCCTCAACCAGCTCGAGATCTACTCCCTATCCCATGATGCTCTGGTGCTATCCTCTGATCTCATTTGCCACTGCAACAGATTGGGAGTGCTTCGCTAAGATCTGGCAAGTCAAACTTTCATATTTGATATTTACTTAATATTTTGTCTTAAATTAATTAGGTATTGTAGTGAATACGTTTTCTTTATCTTGTCCTGTTATAGCTAGTTAGTAAATTAGTCTAAGTGTGTGTGTGCTAGTCTGTTTCTGGCCATGTTTTTAGGTCTTTAATATCTCCCTACTCTAGACTTTTCTGGTGTTATTCAAAGCCTATTATATGTCAAGGCTTGTTCTGGTGTTCATTTTTTTTTAGTGTGTGCTGAGGAACCCATTTAAATTAGAGGGTTCATTGCTGTTGTGTTTCCAAGCCCAAGTTTTAGGGCCTAGTAAAAATTCAAAAAACAAAAAACAAACTGGTGAAAAAACCACCCTTGCAGGTCCAGCGCCTTTAAACTCCTGGATTCAGATAGATGTGTTCAAAGTTCTTTATAATTCACAGGTTATGTTGTAAACAAAAATGCCAATAAACGAAAAAAACAAATCGAAATTTTATTAAGCTTAAAAACAAGCTTTTCGTCGGCGCTCTGCACCAACTTCCTCAGAAAACAAACTGCACCACACATTTGTCTCACTATAAATACATCACTACTCAACTCAGATGCGCCCCCTAGTGGCTCCCCTTTAAAAAGCATATAATTACACTTTTAAATTTTTAACTAAGAAGCGGCCAAAACGTTCAACAATTTGGTATCTACTACTCATACATGCCATCAATGCTGGTAAACTTGTAATGCTCCAAATATTGAATTTTCAAGCCACCATAATTACATATAAATACAAATGATCAAGTGTGTCAATAACCACAAGAAAAATTATGATGTACTTTAAAAAAATAAGTATAAAAGTGGAAAAAAAATTCCCACAAGTGTTAATATAAACATTAATATAAACAATAAATGGTAAACACAAAAATAAAAAAAAATAAAAAATGATAAAACCCAAAAATATGTTCCCAGATGGCATTAAGTCACTCCAGGTGGCTTCACCTCACTAGGCTTCTCAATTTGAGGTAGCAACTGATGGAAAGCATACTGTTAAGTCCAGGTAAATGGTAAGCTTCCAACTTAAGTTGCCACATCAACTCCTTGCATTGTAGTCTTAAAGAATCAGGTCCCCCAATAAACTCTTGATTTAGCTGATCAATGACTGTAAATGAAAATTCGTGACCTGGATTATCTAATATATGTTTGGCCAGAGGGTTGTCGACCTTCCCCTTCCTGATGGCATATAAGTGCTCGTATACTCATTCCTGTAGTTTCCTATCAGTCTTGTCGATGTAGAAACCTGGACAGACCGAACACTGGGCTAAATATACCACCCGATTGCTGGCACAATTGAATCTTCCCTGTATGAGATGCTTCTTGTCCCTGATGGAAAAAGCTGAACTTGCTTTAATGTATCTACAGTACCTGCACATGTTACATTTGAACATCCCAGATCTGGGGGAGGCACCAGCAACTTTGGACTCCAGGATGTTTTTGATGTTAAGGCCCCTCCTGAAAGTAACCTTAGGGGGTGATAATAGTCCAAATGCTCCTATTGACTCGGTGGTTAATAAGCGCCAATTTTTCTTTATAATGGACACAATGTCCATTGCATCCAAGTTGAATGAAATGACAAAAGTACAATTGAAAGTATCAGGCTCACTGGCGAGGCGAGGTAAACCTAAAGACCCATCCTCCATATTCCCCAAAATGGGGCGGAAGTGGCCATTGGCCCTCTTCCCCTGCACTTCCAAACTCAATTCTGCGACAAAATCGGCGGGGTACCCTCTGCTGATGAACATGCCAAAGATGAACTTGCACTCCTCGTGAAATTTCTTATCTTCTGATGTCATGTGGGCTGCTCGAACAAATTGGCCTTTCACGATAGCCCTCTTTTGGTGTAATGGGTGTTCGCTGTCAAAATGTAAATAAGAATTCGAGAAGGTCGGCTTCCGATGTATGCTGGCCACGAAGCGATTTAGGCTCCTATCTTTCTCTAGTTCCACGTCCAAGTAGGTAATCTTGTCAATGGCAAACTCAGATGTGAATTTCAAAAATTCTGTGGAGCCGTTAAAAAATGACACCAAGTTATTAACATCATCTAGAGTACCATTGAAGATGACAAAAATGTCATCCAAGAACCTAGTGTATAATGCTACTTTTTCTTGGACCAAAGAATTAGATAAAACAAACACCCTCTCCCAGTGGGCCATAACTAAATTGGCCACACTGGCTCCACAGGGCGATCCCATAGGGACCCCAGTCAATTGGTGGAACCACGGGTTATTAAATGTAAAAAAGTTGCTGGTAAGAATAACCTCCAGTAGTTCGCTGACCAACGTAACTTCTTCTGCAGGAGCATGGTGAAAAACCATTTCCAATTGGATCCACTCAACCGCCTCCAAATGGGGGATAGATGAGTAGAGGTCAACAACGTCAGTGGTCAAGAGAATACAATCAGCATTAAATGGAACAGAACCCACTTATTCCAAAAATGCCCAAGAATCTCTCAAAATGTATTGAACTCTGTCCACATACTTCTTGAGAATCTCGTCCACCACCTTAGCCGCTGCATACGTAATGCTTTCTCTGGCACTGACCAGTTGCCGCATAGGTGGATCATAGATGTTCTTGTGTATCTTGGGGTTCCCAAACAAGACTGGAATTTTGGGTGATATCACAGAAACAAAATTATATACATCCACATCCATAACGCCATTGATAAACATCTCCTCAAAAAATGACCGGATGTGGCACAAGCTAAGATTCAATTAATTCTTAGAAACCTCCTTGTAAGTATTAGAAGATAGGATAGCCAACATCCTGTCATTATAGTCATTCATATCCATAGCCACCAATCCCCCTCCCTTGTCGGGTTGCATAAGTCTAACTGATGCAAACCTGAGTGCCTCTAACAAGGCCCTCTCCTCCTTAGTGATATTAAAATGAGCCTGGCGCCTTGAATTGAGGATGTGGCGGATGTCAAGATCACACAATTGTTTGAAAATTCCAACAGCTGGGAGTAATGGTAGATTAAAAGTACTTGGTATGTGGTTAGGGTTCTTGCATTTTTGGGAATCACCCAACAACAGTGACAGGTTCAATTTTCTCACAAAAAGTTTCAGGTCCAATATAGTCCTCCCAACACCAGCTCTACAGGAGGGTACAAAATTTAATCCTTTAGCCAAAACATCCACCAAAGGTTGAGAAAAAACAAACTGTGAAAAATTGTAAGTCTTTACCCGTATTGCAAAGTATTTCCAAAGACTGCATTGGGGGTACTAAAGGAATAAACCACAAGCAAAAACACCTCCGCAAGCATGTACCATGAAGGGTCTCCTCCAGTAAACTCTTAGTACGTATCGTACCACAAAAATGCTGTATCACGAATATATAAAAAATATTAATTTATTAAAACACCAAACGACAGAACAAGCACAGTGGGATTGAGCGCGCTTTCATCTATCACATCCAGACTTCATCAGAATCCATCATATACCAAGTTAACTGCCCTTAAATACATTTCTAATTGATTAGATAATTGATGAAATATATATCCAATTATATAAACAATTAATGTTATATACAAAAGTGCTATGCAGAAATGAACATAAATAATACATTATTAATCTATATAAACAGTGCATTTTAAATAAAAAATGAGCGATGGATAAATATTGCTCATACACAAATATATAAAAAAAAATTATTTAATAATAAATACTTATGTAAATTAATAAAATCAAAATATATAAATAAAATAATGCATAAAATATTGATTATATAATAATAATTGTACAATAGATAAATCTTATAATAACATGAATGTACTTGCTCCAGATGTCATCCTGAAATAACCACAAACTGAATGTAAACCCTGCTGCTGACTATATATATGTAAACTACACTAACTATTTACACAGTTTGTTGTTGTAATGTGTAAAAAATGATAATGAAATATCAATTCGTAACCAAAGGAATTATATATGTTACTAACAGGACAAGTATTATTTGTATAACTACCATAACAGCTCTATGTTGATTATTTAGTTTAGTTTAGGGTTGTTGGATAAGAGTTTAAGAGCAGGTTTTATGGAAAGATGGTCATTCATTCCATGTGGACCACAGGCATCCAGCCTGAGCTGCCAAATCATTTCCCTGTATTCAAGTAACGATTCCCAGTCACCACCCCTCTCATTCCTTTTAACCTCCTCCAACACCCAGAACTTGATATTAGTTTTTTCACACACCTCAGTATGCCTATAGAGGGCGTTGTTAACATTCCTTGTGTTTATGTCTCTCATATGTTCATATACCCTTTGTTTTAACTTCGGTCTTGCCGACATAATAATTTCCGCAGATCAAACACAAAGCCAAGTAAACCACCCCTTTTGTATGACAAGTATGGTAGCCCTTACTTTTTATTTTCAAATTCAGTTTACTGAGCCAGAGTATTTTCTCCCCCAATATAAAGGTGCACTGACCACATCTACCACATTTGTGGGTCCCCATCTTTCTCTGTGTACCATTTCCATTAGAAGGCTTCTTTCTCTCAAATAAATTCTTGAAATTATTGTTTTTCCTATACCCAAATCTTAATGGTTGCTGGAAGATGGAGATATCACTACTAATGTGGGAGAACATATGCCACGCTTCATTTAAACCCCTTTGTATCCAGTGTATACCCTTATAATAGGTCAACATTAAACGGGGTATATTATTATTGTCTGTGTTATTGTTCCCAAACCTAGTAGGGACTGTCATAGTTTGTACATTCCCACATGAATTATGTATCAACAATGGCTTATATTGAATATATCGTTTTCTCAGTACTTCACGTTTGACATTCCTAATTAATGATCCTGGATAGCCTCTATCTCTAAAAAACTTCTGTATTAAGTCCATTTCCTTACAACATAAACCATCATCACTTGTCATACGTGAGGCCCTGATCATTTGTCCTTTAACTATGTTTTTCCTAAGGTGTAGAGGATGGCCACTTTCAAAATGAACATAGGAGTTTGAGAAACATTCTTTTCTAAAGACCTTGGACTCATATCTATTGCTCACTGTATTCTTTATAATGGTCACATCCAAATAGTCTATATGGTCTATACTATATTGGAAAGTGAACTCCAAAAAGGTGGTGGTTGTATGTAAATATTCAATAAAACTTTTCACCTCCTCAATAGTCCCTTTCCATACCAAAAAAATATCGTCCAGAAACCTAAGATATGTGATGACATTTGTCCAAAAGTCTGATTTAAAGACATGTTCAAGCTCCCAAAACAGCATAATGATGTTGGCATAGGTGGGGCACAGGCGATCCCATAGCCACACCCCCCAGCTGATGGTATATGTCCCCTTGAAAGAATAAAAAGTTATTTTTCAACACCAGTTCCATATTCTCAAGGATTAGCCTGAAATCAGTCGCATTAAATGAATTAAATTCGACTAACATCTGTTCAAACCAGGTTAACCCGATGTCATGTGGTATGACAGAGAATAAATCACGAACGTCAATAGTCACAAATATATAGTTTTCATCATAAGGAACCTCATTAAATTTAGCAAGAAAATCCCACGAATCAATGAGTATATGCTTATAATTTAAGTGGAAATTCTTCAGTTTCATGTCAACAAAAATAGCGAGAGGTTGTGTTTTAGAACATTGCGAGGTCACTATTGGCCTGAAAGGGGGGTTGTGAACATCTTTATGAATTTTCGGAATACCGAATATTTCAGGAATCACAGGTTTAGGAACTTTAAGATAATTATATAGGTCAAAATCTATAAGACCCTGTAAAAAGTTGTCCTCCAACCAATAATCAATTTTATTATAACAGATGTTCATTTCATTTCTGGACGCAATTCGGTATCTGTCCCCTTTACTTAGGATGTCAAGCATCCTCTGAGTGTAGTCCCAAAAATCCATCAGGACCACACCACCCCCCTTATCAGGCTTCATAATTCTAATTTTGTCATTACCCTGTAGTTCCTTTAAAATAGTGTTTTCCTCTCTTGTTAAATTGCTGTGTTCTTGGACTCCATCATCACCCTTGTAGCCTTGTCTAATCATATAAAGTACATGGGTCTCAAAACTGGCTATATCACGTTGTAAGGGGGGATTAAATACACTCTTCCTTTTAAAAGTACTCATCTCTGTATTAACCCCTTGTCCTAATGAGTGCTTAAGATGTAATTTTCTGGTGAATAATTTTATATCTAACAGTAATTTTTCCAAACTAGGTTTTTTAATTGGAATAAAGGAAAAACCTTTTGTAAATAATCCAAAGAAATCATTGGTAACCTCTAAGTCAGTAAAATTGTAAATGTGAAAGTTGTTATTCACAAAAATTTTACATTTCGTAGACATGGTATTACAATCATTAATACTGTTCATATCTAGTGCCTCATGAGCATCAAAAACAGTATACCCAATATTAGGGACCACATTGTTGTGCCATTTATCCAGGGGGTCATCACTATCGGGGGTAGTTGTAACAAACAAATCCGAGCTAGCCCCTACCTGTAATTGTTCATCCCCCGTTTTTTCTGATGTAAATTCGCGGCTGCGTCCGCATAAGAGGGAGGTGGGTATTGTTTTTTCAGTCTCTCTGACCTTCTCACACCGTCTCCCCCTTCCCCTAAAGGGGATGTACATTCGGATGCTGGTTCATTTACATAGTCTCCATCTGCAAAATTCCCCTCAATAGAATTGGAATCTTGATAGTTTGGCCTCCTCACCTGACCGTAACTTCTATTGACATAATGTGGATCAGGTTCATATCTCCTGTCAGCCCCATTTGTACTGTTAAATCTGTTACCATTGAAGTGTTTCCTCCTGTTAAACTTCATCGGATCTATATATGCCTTACCCTCCCTATAATCGTGTATGTCCCGTTCTATTTTACCCAACTTCCGTCTGTGGTTTTTAGTTATATTAACATCTACATCCTGGAGCACTTTACAGTATATATCCTTGTATTCCTGTAATGTGAAAAATAAATCTTTAGTAATATCCGACTGCAACTCATCAATACGTAATTTAATGTCATTAATTAATTCAGCGTTACTATCTATCATAGCTTTCAGAATCAAAATACCACAATCATTTAACAAATCAGATACAACTTTAAATAACTTGTCATTCCCCCGTATATTGTTGGGGTATTTATTCAATCTCAAACCTTTTGGTACTATATTTTGTTCGACACATTGTGTCAAGTACCAATTGGTACTTGACACAATGTGTCGAAAAAAATATAGTACCAAAAGGTTTGAGATTGAATAAATACCCCAACAATATACGGGGGAATGACAAGTTATTTAAAGTTGTATCTGATTTGTTAAATGATTGTGGTATTTTGATTCTGAAAGCTATGATAGATAGTAACGCTGAATTAATTAATGACATTAAATTACGTATTGATGAGTTGCAGTCGGATATTACTAAAGATTTATTTTTCACATTACAGGAATACAAGGATATATACTGTAAAGTGCTCCAGGATGTAGATGTTAATATAACTAAAAACCACAAACGGAAGTTGGGTAAAATAGAACGGGACATACACGATTACAGGGAGGGTAAGGCATATATAGATCCGATGAAGTTTAACAGGAGGAAACACTTCAATGGTAACAGATTTAACAGTACAAATGGGGCTGACAGGAGATATGAACCTGATCCACATTATGTCAATAGAAGTTACGGTCAGGTGAGGAGGCCAAACTATCAAGATTCCAATTCTATTGAGGGGAATTTTGTAGATGGAGACTATGTAAATGAACCAGCATCCGAATGTACATCCCCTTTAGGGGAAGGGGGAGACGGTGTGAGAAGGTCAGAGAGACTGAAAAAACAATACCCACCTCCCTCTGCGCGAGCCGCGAATTTACATCAGAAAACGGGGATGAACAATTACAGGTAGGGCTAGCTCGGATTTGTTTGTTACAACTACCCCGATAGTGATGACCTGATAAATGGCACAACAATGTGGTCCCTAATATTGGGTATACTGTTTTTGATGCTCATGAGGCACTAGATATGAACAGTATTAATGATTGTAATACCATGTCTACAAAATGTAAAATTTTTGTGAATAACAACTTTCACATTTACAATTTTACTGACTTAGAGGTTACCAATGATTTCTTTGGATTATTTACAAAAGGTTTTTCATTTATTCCAATTAAAAAACCTAGTTTGGAAAAATTACTGTTAGATATAAAATTATTCACCAGAAAATTACATCTTAAGCACTCATTAGGACAAGGGGTTAATACAGAGATGAGTACTTTTAAAAGGAAGAGTGTATTTAATCCCCCCTTACAACGTGATATAGCCAGTTTTGAGACCCATGTACTTTTAGACAAGGCTACAAGGGTGATGATGGAGTCCAAGAACACAGCAATTTAACAAGAGAGGAAAACACTATTTTAAAGGAACTACAGGGTAATGACAAAATTAGAATTATGAAGCCTGATAAGGGGGGTGGTGTGGTCCTGATGGATTTTTGGGACTACACTCAGAGGATGCTTGACATCCTAAGTAAAGGGGACAGATACCGAATTGCGTCCAGAAATGAAATGAACATCTGTTATAATAAAATTGATTATTGGTTGGAGGACAACTTTTTACAGGGTCTTATAGATTTTGACCTATATAATTATCTTAAAGTTCCTAAACCTGTGATTCCTGAAATATTCGGTATTCCGAAAATTCATAAAGATGTTCACAACCCCCCTTTCAGGCCAATAGTGACCTCGCAATGTTCTAAAACACAACCTCTCTATTTTGTTGACATGAAACTGAAGAATTTCCACTTAAATTATAAGCATATACTCATTGATTCGTGGATTTTCTTGCTAAATTTAATGAGGTTCCTTATGATGAAAACTATATATTTGTGACTATTGACGTTCGTGATTTATTCTCTGTCATACCACATGACATCGGGTTAACCTGGTTTGAACAGATGTTAGTCGAATTTAATTCATTTAATGCGACTGATTTCAGGCTAATCCTTGAGAATATGGAACTGGTGTTGAAAAATAACTTTTATTCTTTCAAGGACATATACCATCAGCTGGGGTGTGGCTATGGATCGGCCTGTGCCCCACCTATGCCAACAACATTATCCTGTTTTGGGAGCTTGAATTTGTCATTAAATCAGACTTTTGGACAAATGTCATCACATATCTTAGGTTTTTGGACGACATTTTTTGGTATGGAAAGGACTATTGAGGAGGTGAAAAGTTTTATTGAATATTTACATACAACCACCACCTTTTGGAGTTCACTTTCCAATATAGTATAGACCATATAGACTATTTGATGTGACCATTATAAAGAATACAGTGAGCAATAGATATGAGTCCAAGGTCTTTAGAAAAGAATGTTTCTCAAACTCCTATGTTCATTTTGAAAGTGGCCATCCTCTACACCTTAGGAAAACATAGTTAAAGGACAAATGATCAGGGCCTCATGATGACAAGTGATGATGGTTTATGTTGTAAGGAAATGGACTTAATACAGAAGTTTTTTAGAGATAGAGGCTATCCAGGATCATTAATTAGGAATGTCAAACGTGAAGTACTGAGAAAACGATATATTCAATATAAGCCATTGTTGATACATAATTCATGTGGGAATGTACAAACTATGACAGTCCCTACTAGGTTTGGGAACAATAACACAGACAATAATAATATACCCCGCTTAATGTTGACCTATTATAAGGGTATACACTGGATACAAAGGGGTTTAAATGAAGCGTGGCATATGTTCTCCCACATTAGTAGTGATATCTCCATCTTCCAGCAACCATTAAGATTTGGGTATAGGAAAAACAATAATTTCAAGAATTTATTTGAGAGAAAGAAGCCTTCTAATGGAAATGGTACACAGAGAAAGATGGGGACCCACAAATGTGGTAGATGTGGTCAGTGCACCTTTATATTGGGGGAGAAAATACTCTGGCTCAGTAAACTGAATTTGAAAATAAAAAGTAAGGGCTACCATACTTGTCATACAAAAGGGGTGGTTTACTTGGCTTTGTGTTTGATCTGCGGAAATTATTATGTCGGCAAGACCGAGCGCAAGTTAAAACAAAGGGTATATGAACATATGAGAGACATAAACACAAGGAATGTTAACAACGCCCTCTATAGGCATACTGAGGTGTGTGAAAAAACTAATATCAAGTTCTGGGTGTTGGAGGAGGTTAAAAGGAATGAGAGGGGTGGTGACTGGGAATCGTTACTTGAATACAGGGAAATGATTTGGCAGCTCAGGCTGGATGCCTGTGGTCCACATGGAATGAATGACCATCTTTCCATAAAACCCGCTCTTAAACTCTTATCCAACAACCCTAAACTAAACTAAATAATCAACATAGAGCTGTTATGGTAGTTATACAAATAATACTTGTCCTGTTAGTAACATATATAATTCCTTTGGTTACTTAATTGATATTTAATTATCATTTTTACACATTACAACAACAAACTGTGTAAATAGTTAGTGTAGTTTATATATATAGTCAGCAGCAGGGTTTACATTCAGTTTGTGGTTATTTCAGGATGACATCTGAGCAAGTACATTCATGTTATTATAAGATTTATCTATTGTACAATTATTATTATATAATCAATATTTTATGCATTATTTTATTTATATATTTTGATTTTATTAATTTACATAAGTATTTATTATTAAATAATTTTTTTTTATATATTTGTGTATGAGCAATATTTATCCATCGCTCATTTTTTATTTAAAATGCACTGTTTATATAGATTAATAATGTATTATTTATGTTCATTTCTGCATAGCACTTTTGTATATAACATTAATTGTTTATATAATTGGATATATATTTCATCAATTATCTAATCAATTAGAAATGTATTTAAGGGCAGTTAACTTGGTATATGATGGATTCTGATGAAGTCTGGATGTGATAGATGAAAGCGCGCTCAATCCCACTGTGCTTGTTCTGTCGTTTGGTGTTTTAATAAATTAATATTTTTTATATATTCGTGATACAGCATTTTTGTGGTACGATACGTACTAAGAGTTTACTGGAGGAGACCCTTCATGGTACATGCTTGCGGAGGTGTTTTTGCTTGTGGTTTTTTCTTTGGACGTGGAGAGGAGGTGAATTTGGTTACTTGGTACTAAAGGAATAGCTAGACCATGATCTTTCAGTTCCTCCTGGTTTTGTATTTGTTCCTCGTCATCTGACCCGACTGTGGCTGGGGGGATGAGGCTCAGACTTGAAAATTTTCGTCATTGTTGTCAAAGAGTCTGCTCTTCCTGGCTCGCACCCGGCCCAATACTCATAACACATTCCGTTGAAATTCTCTGGTTTGTTCGCCTCAATAGGGATCCATTCTCCGGTTCACGAGGGTGCAGGAGTTGGCCATTAGTCTCGGGGCCAGATAGCAACCCCATGGTGGTTCTACTATTCCCTAGAAAATTCCCTTGAGATTTAGGGGGTTTCGGGTAGCCTACCCCCTCTTTATAGGCTTTTATGTCCCTCTGGAGTTTCTTTACTTTAGTTATACTGGTCTTAGAAATGTGTTGGCCGATACTGGTAAAGACTCTTTCGTATTCATAACGATATCTGAAAAAATTTCCTCATCTAAGTTGTAAAGTTCCATGGTTAATTGATTAATAGCTTCCTGGTAGTGGGCACAGATTAAGTTGATCAATTCGTTCCCATGTCTATCAAAAAGTGCCAAGAGGTCAAGGTGGAATTTCGACCCATCTTCCAAACCTGTAGGGTATTACCACGAGCGAAGCCCCTTCAGAACAATCTTCGCATGTCGGCATTCCCCAAAGTAGGATACCTCAAGTTGTAACTTCCTTAACCTCAGTAATTTTTGGTCGAAATTGTTGAGGTTAGTAGGTAAATCGGACAATCCTTCAGTTTGAATATCAGTATTGCCGATGTCTTCCCCAGTAGGAAAACTGAAGGGGAGATTCAACGAATTGTTAAAGTTTAATTCGACATAGCCCCTCCTCTGTGCCTCCGTTTCACCGAGAATAGCTGGAGAGGCTCCAATATTCTCACCTGAACTTGTATGGCCTCCCAAAATACCCTTAGGCTTACCGCTGCTATCGGTATTGTGTAAAGCCTTGTTGCCGATGGTAACAACTCTCGAGTCAGTTCCGGTTCCACTAGCCGGTAACAAAGCTGGAGATTCCGTCGATAATCCACTGGAGGTGCGCACCGTTGGACTCAAAGAACCGCTTTGTGAAAGCCCATCGATTCGCTGTGAAAGATGATCCACTTTCTCAGTTAGGAGGTTAATGAGTATAGTTAAGTCGCCTGAGTCTGAAGTGCCACTGGCTTCCTGCATGGTGGAACACATAAACCTTCTAAAAATTCAAAAAACAAACTGGTGAAAAAACCACCCTTGCAGATCCAGCGCCGTTAAACTCCTGGATTCAGATAGATGTGTGCAAAGTTCTTTATAATCCACAGGTTATGTTGTAAACAAGAACGCCAATAAACGAAAAAAACAAATTTAAATTTTATTAAGCTTAAAAACAAGCTTTTCGTCGGCGCTCTGCACCAACTTCCTCAGAAAACAAACTGCACCACACATTTGTCTCACTATAAATACATCACTACTCAACTCAGATGCACCCCCTAGCGGCTCCCCTTTAAAAAGCACATAATTACGCTTTGAAATTTTTAACTAAGAAGCGGCCAAAATGTTCAACAATTTGGTATCTACTACTCATACCTGCCATCAATGCTGGTAAACTTGTAATGCTCCAAATATTGAATTTTCAAGCCACCATAATTACATATAAATACAAATGATCAAATGTGTCAATAACCACCTTAACATCAAAAACATCCTGGAGTCCAAAGTTGCTGGTGCCTCCCCCAGATCTGGGATGTTTAAATGTAACATGTGCAGGTACTGTAGATATATTAAAGCAAGTTTAGCTTTTTCCATCAGGGACAAGAAGTATCTCATACAAGGAAGATTCAATTGTGCCAGCAATCGGGTGGTATATTTAGCCCAGTGTTCGGTCTCTCCAGGTTTCTACATCGGCAAGACTGATAGGAAACTACAGGAACGAGTATACGAGCACTTATATGCCATCAGGAAGGGGAAGGTTGACAACGCTCTGGCCAAACATATATTAGATAATCCAGGTCACAAATTTTCATTTACAGTCATTGATCAGCTAAATCAAGAGTTTATGGGGGGACCTGATTCTTTAAGACTAGAATGCAAGGAGTTGATGTGGCAACTTAAGCTGGAAGCTTACTATTTACCTGGACTTAACAGTATGAGAAGCCTAGTGAGGTGAAGCCCCCTGGAGTGACTTAATGCCATCTGGGAACATATTTTTGGGTTTTATCATTTTTTATTTTTTTTTATTTTTGTGTTCACCATTTATTGTTTATATTAATGTTTATATTAACACTTGTGGGATTTTTTTTTCCACTTTTATACTTATTTTTTTTAAATACATTATATTTTTTCTTGTGGTTATTGACACATTTGATCATTTGTATTTATATGTAATTATGGTGGCTTGAAAATTCAATATTTGGAGCATTACAAGTTTACCAGCATTGATGGCAGGTATGAGTAGTAGATACCAAATTGTTGAACATTTTGGCCGCTTCTTAGTTAAAAATTTCAAAGTGTAAGTATGTGCTTTTTAAAGGGGAGCTGCTAGGGGGCGCATCTGAGTTGAGTAGTGATGTATTTATAGTGAGACAAATGTGTGATGCAGTTTGTTTTCTGAGGAAGTTGGTGCAGAGCGCCGATGAAAAGCTTGTTTTTAAGCTTAATAAAATTTCAATTTGTTTTTTTTTCGTTTATTGGCGTTCTTGTTTACAACATAACCTGTGGATTATAAGAACTTTGCACACATCTATCTGAATCCAGGAGTTTAAAGGCGCTGGACCTGCAAGGGTGGTTTTTTCACCAGTTTGTTTTTTGAATTTTTAGAAGGTTTATGTCTTCCACCATGCAGGAAGCCAGTGGCACTTCAGACTCCGGCGACTTAACTATACTCATTAACCTCCTAACTGAGAAAGTGGATCATCTTTCACAGCGAATCGATGGGCTTTCACAAAGCGGTTCTTTGAGTCCAATGGTGCACCCCTCCAGTGGATTATCAACGGAATCTCCAGCTTTGTTACCGGCTAGTGGAACCGGAACTGACTCGAGAGTTGTTTCCATTGGCAACAAGGCTTTACACAATACCGATAGCAGCGGTAAGCCTAAGGGTATTTTGGGAGGCCATACAAGTTCAGGTGAGAATATTGGAGCCTCTCCAGCTATTCTCGGTGAAACGGAGGCACCGAGGAGGGGCTATGTCGAATTAAACTTTAACAATTGGTTGAATCGCCCCTTCAGTTTTCCTACTGGGGAAGACATCAGCAATATTGATATTCAAACTGAAGGATTGTCCGATTTACCTACTAAGCTAAACAATTTAGACCAAAAATTACTGAGGTTAAGGAAGTTACAACTTGAGGTATCCTACTTTGGGGAATGCCGACGTGCGAAGATTGTTCCGAAGGGGCTTCGCTTGTGGCAATACCCTACAAGTTTGGAAGATGGGTCGAAATTCCACCTTGACCTCTTGGCACGTTTTGATAGACATGGGAATGAATTGATTAACTTAAGCTGCGCCCACTACCAGGAAGCTATTAATCAATTAACCATGGAACTTTCCAACTTAGATGAGGAAATTAAATCAGATACTCATTTTTTCAGATATCGTTATGAATACGAAAGAGTCTTTACCCAGTATCGACCAACACATTTCTAAGACCACTATAACTAAAGTAAAGAAACTCCAGAGGGACATAAAAGCCTATAAAGAGGGGGTAGCCTACCCGAAACCCCCTAAATCTCAAGGGAATTTTCTAGGAAATAGTAGAACCACCATGGGGTTGCTATCTGGCCCCAAGACTAATGGCCAAATCATGCTCCCCCCGTGAACCGGATAATGGATCCCTATTGAGGCGAACAAACCAGAGAATTTCAATGGAATGTGTTATGAGTATTGGGCCGGGCACAAGCCAGGAAGAGCCGACTCTTGACAACTATGACGAAAATTTTCAAGTCCGAGCCTCATCCCCCCAGCCACAGTCGGGTCGGATGACGAGGAACAAATACAAAACCAGGAGGAACTGAGAGATCATGGTCTAGCTATTCCTTTAGAACCCCCAATGCAACCTTTGGAAATACTTTACAATACGGGTAAAGACTTTAAGATTTACAATTTTTCACAGTTTGTTTTTTCTCAACCTTTGGTGGATGTTTTGGCTAAAGGGTTAACTTTTGTACCCTCCTGTAGAGCTGGTGTTGGGAGGACTGTATTGGACCTGAAACTTTTTGTGAGAAAGTTGAACCTGTCACTGTTGTTGGGTGATTCCCAAAAATGCAAGAACCCTTACCACATACCAAGTACTTTTAATCCGCCATTACTCCCAGCTGTCGGAATTTACGAACAATTGTGTGATCTTGACATCCGCCACCTCCTCGATTCAAGGCGCCAGGCTCATTTTAATATCACTAAGGAGGAGAGGGCTTTATTAGAGGCACTCAGGTTTGCATCAGTTAGACATGCAACCCGACAAGGGAGGGGGATTGGTGGCTATGGATATGAATGATTATAATGACAGGATGTTGGCTATCCTATCTTCTGATACTTACCAGGAGGTTTCTAAGAATGAATTGAATCTTAGCTTGTGCTACATCCGGTCATTTTTTGAGGAGATGTTTATCAATGGCATTATGGATGTGGATGTATATAATTTTGTTTCTGTGGTATCACCCAAAATTCCAGTCTTGTTTGGGAACCCCAAGATACACAAGAACATCTGTGATCCACCTATGCGGCAACTGGTCAGTGCCAGAGGAAGCATTACGTATGCAGCGGCTAAGGTGGTGGACAAGATTCTCAAGAAGTATGTGGACAGAGTTCAATACATTTTGAGAGATTCTTGGGCATTTTTGGAAAAAGTGGGTTCTGTTCCATTTAATGCTGATTGTATTCTCTTGACCATTGACGTTGTTGACCTGTACTTATCTATCCCCCATTTGGAGGCGGTTGAGTAGATCCAATTGGAAATGGTTTTTCACCATGCTCCTGCAGAAGTTACGTTGGTCAGCGAACTATTGGAGGTTATTCTTACCTGCAACTTTTTTACATTTAATAACCGGTGGTTCCACTAATTGATTGGGGTCCCTATGGGATCGCCCTGTGGAGTCAGTGTGGCCAATTTAGTTATGGCCCACTGGGAGAGGGTGTTTGTTTTATCTAATTTTTTAGTCCAAGAGAAAGTAGCGTTATACGCTAGGTTCTTGGATGACATTTTTGTCATCTTAAATGGTACTCTAGATGATGTTAATAACTTGGTGTCATTTTTTAACGGCTCCACAGAATTTTTGAAATTCACATCTGAGTTTGCCATTGACAAGATTACCTACTTGGACGTGGAACTAGAGAAAGATAGGAGCCTAAATCACTTCGTGGCCAGCATACATCGGAAGCCGACCTTCTCGAATTCTTATTTACATTTTGACAGCGAACACCCATTACACCAAAAGAGGGCTATCGTGAAAGGCCAATTTGTTCGAGCAGCCCGCATGACATCAGAAGATAAGAAATTTCACAAGGAGTGCAAGTTCATCTTTGGCATGTTCGTCAGCAGGGGGTACCCCGCCGATTTTGTCGCAGAATTGAGTTTGGAAGTGCAGGGGAAGAGGGCCAATGGCCACTTCCGCCCCATTTTGGGGAATACGGAGGATGGGTCTTTAGGTTTACCTCGCCTCACCAGTGAGCCTGATACTTTCAATTGTACTTTTGTCATTTCATTCAACTTGGATGCAATGGGCATTGTGTCTATTATAAAGACAAATTGGCGCTTATTAGCCACCGAGTCAATAGGAGCATTTGGACTATTATCGCCCCCTAAGGTTACTTTCAGGAGGGGCCTTAACATCAAAAACATCCTGGAGTCCAAAGTTGCTGGTGCCTCCCCCAGATCTGGGATGTTCAAATGTAACATGTGCAGGTACTGTAGATACATTAAAGCAAGTTCAGCTTTTTCCATCAGGGACAAAAGTATCTCATACAAGGAAGATTCAGTTGTGCCAGCAATCGGGTGGTATATTTAGTCCAGTGTTCGGTCTGTCCAGGTTTCTACATCGGCAAGACTGATAGAAAACTACAGGAATGAGTATACGAGCAGTTATATGCCATCAGGAAGGGGAAGGTCGACAACGCTCTGGCCAAACATATATTAGATCACTGATTCCCAACCCGGGGTACGCGTACCCCCAGGGGTACGTGCTTGGTCGGTTAGGGGTACGCGGGGAAAAATTAGCAATGTCGGAAAGTAATCCCGCCTTAGGCACTTTCATAATCGCGCAAACTCGGAAGTATTCTATGCGAAGGCGCCAACGTATTTCCGCTTAAATACTGAATGTAACCGTTACAGTTAACTGAAGAAGGTTGTGTGTCGCTGCGTGTAATTCTGTGTCTAGTGTGTGCAGGAACTGTGGGATCACGAAAACAGGAAAGGTAAGAACAACACCTTGTTAACATTGCATTTTACAGGTGCTTTCATTTAATATTTCAAAATTTCGTTTAGACCAGTTAGACTGAGAATTTTGTTTAGAGTTAGACTGAGAATAACCTTTTACCATTACCTGCCAACACAGAACAAATAGAGTTATTAATCCTCATTCTGCTTGCACGTTTAAAGAAAGTAGAATGTGAAGAACTCTCAAGTGCCTGTTTTACCCTTAGGATGGAAGAAGAAAATATCTTATGAGTGCATTTTTTTTCTCTTAATAAGGAATTACTTGTTAGAGGCTATACCTGGTCACTTTGGAGAGATAATTAAAACTGGTACTATTAATCAGAGTGTTAAGGAGCTTTCACTGTGAATTGACTGAGAACAATTAGGTTTGCTGGATAAACCTACCTAGTACGACCTTTGTATTTATCCCACAACCCCAATTAACAAACAGGCAGAAAAACAATAAATAACAATTATTATTAATCAAGTCTGGGAAATCTACAGTAGTAACCAATTTTTTAAAGAAGAAAAACAGTTAATGCCAGCAGTCATGCCAGTATGTGTGTGATGTTTTTGTTTACAGTCCAGAAATAGCAGTCTTGAGGATTAGCCCAAAAATCAGCAACTGTTATATACTCTACTTCTACTAACAAAGCAGTGCCTTTAAGTTTTTCTTTTTTCATTGCTTGCTGTCTGGTATTCAGAAATGAATGGTGTCAGATGTGCTCTTTGTGGGTATAGCAGTTCCTTTGTCTGTTGTACATTCTGGTTAATACTGAGCTCCAGCGAAGATGCCTTTGACTTCTTAGAAACTCTAAAAGGAATACAATATTTATTTGATTTATTTAATGCATTTTTTTACTGATAATAAGATTATTCCCCTTAGCATTATGGGGAGTACCTAAAAATGTCATCCGATACAGCGAGGCATGTTCTTAAAGATATTAACAAGAGTGTCTCTGGGGCCAGAAAAAAATTCTGGGGTTCTGATTTCTAAACTTTTTTCCTCTCTGATCATATCACTGGTATTGTTGTTTACAAAAATCAATTAAAGATAGTGTAGTTGCAGAAGAATGGGGAACAGTTTTTTTTCATTCCCATTTTTAAAAGTGGGTCTTCCAGTTTTTCTGAAAAGTTAAGCTATAACAGCTTGAATAACATACCTTGTAATGTTATTTAGAATTTCCGAACTTGTGCATTCAGATGTGGATTTTTTTTTGCACTGTCAGCCTACGGTTACACTTGATTTCTTTTTGCTCAGCAGAAGCTAATTTGAAAAGAAGGAATGTATATGTATGCCTGCCATCACTCAGTATAAGTGTGTTCAAACACTGCTGTGACCTACGTATGACTCTGCAGCAGACAGTAGTCTGTATGAATTTATTATTAGTCTTAAGAAGACGAGATACTTCAGTTGATGCGTTGCTGTACTCAATGTTTGATGCCAGTGTAGTCTAGTAGTCGTGCAACTGTGGTTTTAAGAAGAAATCTGTTGTGAGAGAGAAATTTTCAAACTAAGTTTCTGTGTTACTACTGTTTTGTATGGAGATTCCGTTTGTCTTGACTGCAGAAAGAGATTTCAGTCTGAGCTGTCAGATCTGTTTATGTCTGAGTTATAACAGATTTATCTCAGTTGTAAGGAAGACTGTGTAAGGACATGTGTGATATCTGTTTTAGGTTCCAGCTACTTGTATGCCCCCCCCCAAAAAAACCCTCAAAGTTATTGAATATTTGCATACTCACTAGTTTTTGATGTGATAAAATTGGTTTTGCCACCTTGCTGTGTAATCAATGGCATACACTTACAGTGGCAGGTTTTTACAGTTTCTAGACTGGGATGTGCGTCTGGTAATATGTCATGCTAATTAAATGTCGGGACCCCATTAAACAGTTGTGAAAGCTAATTAATAGTGTTCTTGCATTCACATTAGCAGGTATATTTTGGTTGCTGTAACAACTCAGCACAAAGATCTGCACCTACAATCATTTGGCAGCTCTACATTTTTCTTTATTATTGTATCAGAGAGCGCATACATCATTAAGCATTACTGCAACAGTTCTTAGAATTAGGGCTCTATGCAAGATGTGTATTTCCTTACTTAATTTAAATTAAAATGTATATCTAAAAATCATAAATCTTATATTAAGGGTGTATTTGTGTATATGCATTTCATGCGTGCCATGTAAACATTTATTACTATTCAAGGCATGTCATCAGCTCCTCAACTAAAGCACCTTATCTCAGTCCCATTTAGTCAATGGTATGTCAAATGTTTGTTTGGTGTCTTTTACTGCTCTTGATGAGTTGTTTCATATTTTCAACTCACATTATGATTCGGCTGAAGTGGTCATTACAGCATTAGAATTTATGTAAACGTTACCAGTTCTGTTTTTGAAAGTGAGAAAAGGAATTTAGAAGATATGCCTGGTATATTGATATTCAGTTGAGTGGATAGTTTGCATATTGCAGTTACTATATTTCTAATTATCAAGCATGGTAGTCTTTTTTTTTGTTTTTCTTAGCTTTACCTTAGCTTGCCTTTTGTCTTATGGCTTTTGTTACTCCCTCATCTCTTTTGTATAGCTACACAGCCTTAAAACTGTAAAAAAGTACAATAAATAGCTGAATATCACATTTAACTGTGAGCTTCCAGATGAAGTTGTTAGTAAGCCATTATTACGTGTTCCACATTTTGCCCATTTGTTCCACATTATGAGGGCTGATGTTCCTCATTTTGGAGATGGAAAGTTGAAAGCTATGCCTGTAAAAAGTAAGAACTTAGCTAGGAGAAACACTGGTAGTAGTAGTAGTGCTTGAAGATTATGCAAGTCATGTTGTGGGAAAGGTAACTAACTCTTAGCAGCTGATACATGTTTGTAGACCAAGTGAATTAAGTTCTTGGAGATCAATTGGTCCTTTCAGACTTGAATTGTAGCACTTGCTGAGATACACTTGATGCTTAGGTTAGAGTTAGATTAGAAATTAAATGAGATATATGTTAATAATTACATTATTTTAATGACTTTTGTTTGGCAAGAGAATGTAGTGGAATGTTGTATGACTTTTGGGTGAACATGCACTCTGATATATAAAGTTGTTTGTTAACAGCAGCCTCTAAGATTGTCATACTGACTGATTTGAAAACTGCCTTTAATCTTAATCCGCCACTGGTCAGATGCATTTTCTTTGAATGTGGATTTCAATACTGATTCAGTGAATATGAGTTTCAGAGGCACAGAAGTTTTAATGCTAAGTCTGTTTTTATTGCGACACTTTGTTTAGCTTTAGCAAATGTCTGTCAGTGTTTGTGCTTTATTAAGTATATTTGAAATACAAGTTTTAAATTAAATCCAAATATCTGTAATCATTAGAAAAAAGTGTGCACACTGACAGTTTTGAACAGTGTTTATGGCAAATGGGGAGAAGTGGGGATACAGCCAAGTAATGGGAGAATGGAATGGCTGTGGGGTAGGGCAAAATGACACACATTTTGCTTTCATGTAGTACTACTTATATTTTTGACATGGAAAGTTGAGAAACTTTTTTCTTATCTTAACAGTTACAGTTCTTTTTATCATTATTTAAATTTAATATTAAAATTAATTTCGTAATTGTCTTATTACTAGATATTGTGATGGATAAGTGGCTGAAACCAGGCACAAAAGAGCCGACGCATGATATGAGCATGGAATGTGATCAGAGTACTTCTCAAGACATGTCCAACATTTTGGTGCAAAACACTAACCAGGCACAGTCCTTAGTTTCTCAAAGAGGGAAAAAGAGAAAGTACTCTGATGGATACATGAAATATGGATTTTCGTATGTGGGAAATGAAGACTGTCCTAAGCCCCAATGCGTGGTGTGCGGGGAAGTGCTGTCAAATGGTAGCATGAAACCTTCCCTACTTTTACGACATTTAGAAACAAAACATGCTAACTATAAAAACAAAGAATACAGTTTTTTCAAACGGTTAGCGGAAAATAACAAAAGATTGAATCTGACATCATACATCCTGTCAGGTAACAAAGACTACGAAAATGCAGTTGAAGCTAGTTACCGTATTAGTTACCATATCGCAAAATGTGGTAAAAGTCATACCATAGCCGAGACTCTAATATCTCCCTGTATAACAGATGCCGTTCGATGTATGCTTGGAGAAGAACATGTGCGGAAAATGACCACCATCCCTCTTTCGAACAATACAATATCTCGAAGAATTGAAGATATGTCTGATGATGTTGAAATGACAGTAATAGGTAGAATTAAAAGCAGTAATATTTTCGCTATTCAAGTTGATGAAAGCACAGATGTTGCCAATTGTGCTATTTTGCTTGTTATTGCAAGGTATTTGAAAGATAATGAAGTTGAAGAAAACCTTTTGCTTTGTCATCCTCTGTCTAGCACAAGGGGTGAGGATATATTTAATGTTATTGATTGTTATTTCAAAGAAAAGGAGATTAATTGGTCTAATTGTTGTGGATTATGTACCGATGGTGCCAAGTCTATGTCAGGGATTTACTCTGGTCTTCGTGGTCTTGTCATGAAGGTAGCTCCCAATATAAGTTGGAGCCACTGTTGCATCCACAGACAAAGTTTAGCATGCAAGAACCTCCCTGGTGAATTAAAACTTGTTTTGGATGAAGCTGTGAAAGTGGTGAATTTTATAAAATCAAAGTCCACAAACTCAAGAATTTTCAAAGCTCTGTGTGAAGAGATGATGAGTCCTCATTCTACTCTGCTCCTTCATACATAAGTAAGGTGGCTTTCTTGTGGTAAAGTACTTACCCGGCTGTTTGAACTTAGACATGAAGTCCAGGTGTTTTTTGAAGACCATCCTTTCTTCCTTGCTTCCAAGTTACATGACTGTAATTGGCTTCAGGCACTTGCATATTTATCAGATATTTTCCAGATTATAAACAAATTAAATTTGACATTTCAGAATAGCTCAATAACGATCTTCAATGTCTCAGACAAAATTGAATCTATGATTAAAAAAATAGATTTTTGGAGGTCATGTCTTGAAAATGGCCAAACTGAGGTATTTGAAACTCTGCATAATTTCTTATCTGAAAACAAGCTTAATCTATCCCGGGAGATAAGGAAGAAAATAAATGAACACTTGAATGGGCTAAAATCGGACTTCCAGAAGTACTTCCCCAAACTTGAAGAAGAAATCTATTGGATTTCAAATCCTTTTGAAGAACAATATGTCCAGGCAGCTAAATTATCAGTCAAGGAGAAAGAGAAGTTGATTGAACTTTCAACTGATAGTACTTTAAATGCTGAATTCAAAGGACACTTTCTTATTAACTTTTGGGCAAACATCAGCAGAGAATACGAACAGCTTTCGGACAAGGCCCTTTTGCTTCTTTTGCCATTTACAAGTACTGAACTAGCAGAGAGAGCTTTCTCTTCTTATGTCTTAATTAAAAACAAATATCGTAATAAACTGAATGCAGTTTCAGATTTACGATTACACCTTTCATCAGTTGAACCCAATTTCAAAAAACTATGTGCCTCCAAACAAGCACAAGGCTCACACTAAATATGTGCAAGATAAAGTTGCTTAATAATTGTTTGTAGTTTGAAATTTTATTAAGTTTGAAATGTTTAATTGTATGATAACTTTATAACTTATTTATATGTATCGCTGATACATATATATATATTGACTGTTTGTTCACTTTACTATTAAAGATTGTTTTTTATTATTAAATTTTATTAGTTACATTTGCAACACATACATTGGACATAAAAGCAACTATTACAAATGCCAACAATATGAGGGGTACAATTTCAGGGAAATGGATTGCCAAGGGGTACGCAAGTCAAAAAAGGTTGGGAACCACTGTATTAGATAATCCAGGTCACGAATTTTCGTTTACAGTCATTGATCAGCTAAATCAAGAGTTTATGGGGGGACCTGATTCTTTAAGACTACAATGCAAGGAGTTGATGTGGCAACTTAAGTTGGAAGCTTACCATTTACCTGGACTTAACAGTATGCTTTCCATCAGTTGCTTCCTCAAATTGAGAAGCCTAGTGAGGTGAAGCCCCCCTGGAGTGACTTAATGCCATCTGAGAACATATTTTTGGGTTTTATCATTTTTTATTTATTTTTATTTTTGTGTTCACCATTTATTGTTTATATTAATGTTTATATTAACACTTGTGGGAATTTTTTTTCCA